>NC_051177.1:16952891-17027197 GCF_013339695.2 Rhipicephalus sanguineus
TGCTTCCCAGACAAAGAGAAGATTGATACTGGGCTTTTCTTGTGCACACTCCGAAAGAAACATATAAGCACCAAACACTACGCGCTAAGTAAGGCGATGCTTGGGCATAGCGAGATGAATTGCGCTTTTCACGAAAAACATACGCCGCGGTGCGCCTTCATTAAAATTTCGTCACTACCTTGTGATGAGTAGTTCCGGTCTGACGTAGCAGAATGGTAGCACTTCTGCGCGCCTTGCGCAATCAGTTTCGATTTCACCCTTGAAATCCAATGACTATATCTCGAACTACATCAACTTTTGGATTTTTAAAAAATAGATATGCCATAATTAGCACGCACTACAACTTTGTAACATAAACACCTGCCCTCAAGTCAATAATTAAAAGTTATTTAACAAGTGTTTTTATTAGTCGCAACAGTGTCAATTTCACTGCGGCAAAGTATTTCCGCCTCGATGTAGAGTTTGTGTGCGAAAACGACAGGAGCCTTAGTGTCATAGGGATTTTTATAAAAAATTTGTATTGTCTAAAAAAAGAACACCCTGTATACAAAAGTGCTCTTATATATACAAAATGTGATTACTAAAGTGTGCTTATATATAAACGACATTACACTAACACATGTCCAGAACTTCTTGCGCTTAACTACTGTAAATTCCGAGCAAGCCCATCTTCCTCTCCCAACAAAGTCGAAATAGCCGGCAAAGTGGGGGGTGCTATCTCGAAACGGCACCAAAATTTAAGATGGCAGCAAAATTTTCACACCAGAAAAAGAAACGCAGTGGGCATGGATTAAAATTTTATTACAGTGAACTTTATTTAGGCCCAGGATTTGTTTAGCTTTTAATCGTTTCAAAACCATCGAAAGACTCCTCCGAGTCAGTTGCAAAAACAGTCGCAGCATTCCGCTTGAAGTCCGCCGCAATCTTCTGGCACCACAGCTCCAACATCGGCCAGTCCGCTGTGCAGGTCGCCGTCCTCCGAGCCATCGAGCGCGTTACTAATGCCGCATCCCTTGAAGGACCTGCCACTGTCTCCTCAGGTACAGCGGCCCACGCCTCGGCAACAAAATCGAGCACATGTTGCTGCGACGGCTTCTTCAAGTTTCCTTTCGGTGTTCGCGCTTGCTCACGCATATACTGCTCCCACAAACTCCGCAAGGTGGACTTGAACGGCTTATTCCAATACACGTCAGCAGGCTGCAGGATGCTCGTGCACCCCACAGGCACGTAAAGCACGTCTGTGTCGTACTCCTCAAAGGCATTTGTGGCGGCTTGTGTCTTATGGATGGGCACCTGGTACAACACTAGTACGTTGCACGTCGTCGACGTTTGGGCCCCAGTCTCTCGACAGCCATTCTTGCATTTTCTCCAATGTCATCCAGCCATTTTTCATGGCGGTGAGATGAACATTTGCTACAAATGGGAACCAAAGTCAGCGTTGTCATAAAACGAACTAGGCGACAATGTGACCCCTCGCCCCCATCAAAAAAAAATTATTCTCATCTGGTATGCGAAGGCTCGCATAGGCCCTGGCTGGAATTTTTCCGCTTTGCTCCTTGAAGGTAATGAAGGCCAGGAGCTTGTGGCCAGTGGCGCAAACAGCTAGGCAAACCATGAAGCCTCGCCGGGCACATCCAGTGTTCGCAATTCGTATGGTGCTTTCGCCGACCACGTTGTTCATCCTGTTGGCGGGGTTGTCTATTCGCACCATCGTTGATTCATGTTGGCCATGTTATATAAGGTGTAGCCGTTGCGCCGTCGCAGCGAGTTCGCGGAAGCCCAAAAGGCACTTGCTGCCTCCGAAAGTTCCTCGGGCGTCTTCTGGCTCTGGTTCTATAGTGCAGCGCATTGAAACGCCGAACTGCTGTTTCCAGCGATTTATGTAATGGCTGGAGGCTACGAAGTTTCCCAACTGCATGCTGTTGCCAATTTTGACGGCCTCTTCGGAAAGAATCCGGTTGCTGACGGCACGTCCTGCACTTCTTTCACGCTCAAGGTACTCAAAGAGCGCATCGTCCACGTGTTCGCTGAACACTGGTGCGCCGTTACTGAGCTTCTATTGAAGTTTTGCCTTCCTGTATTTTAGCTTGTGGGGTTGCACACGCAACCCATTGTCTTCAACGCGGCAGCACCTCGGCATCGCGCTAGCGGCGAGGGGGGTTGCGTGGAGAGGACACTGTGCCGCTCCTGCTGCCCTTCGCGCCCTGCTCCCTGGCCGAATTCGAGATGCCCCATTTTCCTTCCTTGCCCTTTTCGGGAGAGACTCCTCTCCAGACCCCAAGGAACGCGCGCCGCTTTCTTGGGGAGCTGCTCGTCTTTCGACTCGGGGAGTGGCGACGGCCACAGCTCGATCGTGTCGGGAGCCACCCAGCCGCCATCACCCCTGCGCAACGCCCAGTCTATTGTGAGGTGACTTACTGCCTCAGGGCCGGACTGCAAAGCCACAATAGGTGAGTACGAGCCTTATCGCTCTCAATCTCGCGTGCTTCCCATCTTGTTGCTGTTTTAACGTTGTCGTGCGGAACTTCTCTGCCGCTTCGTTCCTACCTGTATATTTTGTTGCGTTGGTGGCACTTTGGCATAATAAACTGTGTCAGGCAGAACTCGTCTCAGTTACCACTGGCCTGAAACCCGCTGTGGTCGCGACTCAATGCAAACCACGGGTTAGGGGTCCAGCTCTGACTGTTAGGGCTGCTGCGTAGCGCTAGTAGCGAGTAACTACACTCCTCTAGTGCGCGGTGTGATCCAAAGACGGACAGTTTCGCACAGGCGGATCTGTTCGTTACAAAGTAACCCCTATAAGCTGCAGCAAATTATCGAAATTCTCCCATTCCCGTATCCGCTTCCGGTCGTGCTTGAAATGTCAGACGTCTGGTGCACGTTCTTTCCGTTTTCTCAATGCCATCGAATAACCTCGATTTTCTTCGCCACTGTGTAGGACTGCATAGGCATAGCTGACCTCTCACCGCTAACACAAAGCAACGAATGGCGCGGAGCAATCGGGCTGCAGTGCAAAGCAGAATTGGATTGGATTGGATGGCAGCCAGCAGGACCTCAAAAAAAAAACACACAATATTTGTAGGAAAATCCACGGAATCTTTTTTTTGTCAACTGGATGTGGCAGGCCACTGTTGCCTGGGCGCGTTGTCGCGGAGCGGTGAAAGAGGGGGCGCTTTCCCGGAACGGCGCGGATATTTGTAATTGCCAGGGAAGTTTTGGGAGGGGGGGGTGGGGGTGCTTGCTTGGAATTTTACGGTAAACCTTTACTGCACGATTTTTTGTTTCGTTGTAATAATTTTCATGGAGTTGCACGGAAGCATAACGATAGCTGTACTGCCATCAAAAATAAATTTTGTGGATTTTTGGAGTTTGTATAAGCAGAAAAAGGGTACGTCTGAAATTTGCAATGAAAATTAAAGAACAAGTTGAAGGGGAAAGATGACTAGTGCGATACGAACTTAAATATTTATTTGCACGTGACAATGAGTGGGTGCACTCATATTGTAGTGTTGTACAAAAGGAAGCAATTGCTCCTGCTTGTTAAGCAAAGCTCATTTCCACATATCTAGAAGTAAGTCATGCAGATTTTCATGCAGCCAGGAAGCTTGCAGCGCCTTTCCACATCAGGTTGGACATTTGAAGGAGAGAGTAAAATATGTTTATTATTATATTAGAATTGAGCAAGGAGCATGGGAGGAACCTCTTGTGTAGGGTCCCTAGGATGATTCCGGCGATGTTTCTAGCCCGTTATATGGCTTGGAGGATCTCTGAAGGAGGAAACAGATCGTAACAACGCGAATAAAATTTGTGGCAAGATAGAGCTAAATGCAGCCGTAGACGAAACGGAAGCCTGTGTAATTTTAGCGCAGCAGAACAACTTTCTTTACACATTCCGGGATCGGTCAAGGAACAAAGGAAGAAAATCGCGAGGGCACAAGAGGCAGGGATGCTCGGAATTGCGGGCAGAGCGGAACGTGTCATAAAGCACCACCACACTCATTGTTTTAGCGCTGTAGCCCAAAATTTAGATGTAGAAGCAGAGATGTCAGAGTACACCCGGGACGAAGCGACATGGCAGCGTGTGAATACATCAAACTCCTATGTTTTAGCGGTGTGACCCAAAATTTAGATGTAGAAGCAGAGATGTACGAGTACACCCGGGACGAAGAGACACGGCAGCATGTGAATACACTGAACTCCTATTAGAAAAATTGGACATACGACCTAATACTTGCTGCAGACGTGTTGAATTGAAATGTATTTACATTCATGATCGTCGTCAACCCGGAAGGTCTCTGTCTTCACTATCAGAATGAATTATTCTGCCATGAAAGCATTTAGGGACCATTCCCATTTCTGAGAAAACGCACCTCATGTACACGTTGTTGCACTTGCACAGCATAGCAGTGTTTTGTCGCCAGGAACAACTATTATGAGATGACAATGTTTTTGGAATCTACACAATCGGGAGGATGTGTAGCAGAGCTTAAGAAATTTTCCTGTGCTTTATCATGTTAGGCAGTGCACTTATAATTGGCAAAACTTACCTGTATCACAGCATGATGTCACGTGCAACGTCTGCCATGGATGTTTTCGAAATAGTTGCACGGGATGAGCACTTATGGCAACACAAAACGTTGCCTTTTTTAAGCAATGTTGCTGAATTTCAACGATGTGTACAGGCAGCTTCAAACGGGCTTTCCTTTTGTTTTAATAGCTATTTCTTTGAATGTTGCGTAAATGAAACAAGGTGCAGTAAAGGGTTAACAAACTGAGAATGCAAAAAGTATTCTCAATTAGTTGAGCTCAAAAAGTTCCCGCACACTGGTGGATCAATGTCATAGTTACAAAAAATAATTTGTGTGCTCCATGAGCGAGCTCTTCTGAGTGATTCTGCAAAATGAAGACAACATTCATCTTTGTCATCTACTTGCTCCAACTGCTATAATTGCTGGGCCAGAAATTAGATTGAAGTCTAGCCAGTACATGGAATGCATGTGTTCCAGCAAATCACACTTAGCTTTCTATTTCACAATATTATATTGTTGTACAACAGTGTTTAGTGTGTTCACGCAGATTGCTTTGAGTGATGGTGATAAAGACTTCTGAAAAATTTTCTAGCCAATCATGTACCAAGAGAAGCAAAGGTTTGAAAGCCATACAGTCTTCGATTTCAAGCCCCAAATTTGTAAGTGTACTTACCCAATGCTTTATTCTGAAGTTCTTATGTTCGTTTTCGTTAAAGGGCCAGCAATACTTCCAAATCTCCTGCTGCAAAAATTTTTTGAACCCGTCAAGTGTAGAATTGCGAGGCAATAAGATCCATTAGTGAAGCCATTTTATGACTTCTTGGAAAGGTATTGCTGGCCTTTCAACAAAACAGGTAGTTATCACAAGCTCCTAATAAAACTTCGTTAATTCGGATTTGAGGGCTCCGAAAAATGTCCAACTTTAATTGCATGTCAAGTTATTGATATACACTTATTTTGTGCATGAATATGCAAATTCCGTCTTTGTTCTGCATAAGCAGTGTAAAAGCCACGATCCTCATTATTTCATAACTTTCTTCACGATGCAACAGCGGTGCAAGACCCCCATGTCTTAATTCTTCCTAAACAGGCTCTGCACTCCGCCCTTCTCGTGTGCCACCACTACCACATCACAACGTTCATGTGACGATAATATTTTCACCTGCAATACGGCTGGCAACAGATTGTTCGTCCATTGCAGTGTAGTAAATGAGTTTTCTGCCAGCATGGACACCACGGCTGATACGTTTATCTTCAACAGCTTCTGCCGTGTACGAGTTTCATGACACTGTCCACGCATTGCACCGTATCAAACCAAGTTAATGAGTGCCACATCAACAGCGACCAACGGTGGTCTCAAAATGAAATCGTTTAATACTTAAGGGGTGTGGTAGGGTAGATCGACCAAAAAGCGATTTTTTTATTTCATTACTAAAAAAATAATACACACTCTGAGGAGTGAAATCGTGGATTGGAGTGATTCCACGTAAGATCGAACAAACGATGGCTGGTCGACCTCTCAAATTTATTTCAAAATTTTATATATTATTGCCTGATGAGTGGAAAGAAGAGATCCGCAATTTGTTTTGTCGCCAAAAATTTTTTTGAACCACAGGAAATCAATAATGACGAAGAGGTGGAGTGGAGCGCTCATCCGCTCTGCTGTTTTGGCCAACTTTCGTTATGAATTGCTCAAATATATTAAAGTTAGGTAGCTGAAATTTATTTACCTAAATATATGCATGTTTTTGCTTCTGCTCAGGTATTTTTAGTTTCTATGTGTGGTGTAGATGTTTTTTAAAAAAACCTCAAAAATGGCCCAATCGGCAAAATTTTCTTTACTTTGAAGGTCTTTATCTCAAGAAATCCTTGTGGCAGAGCGACAAAAATTCTGCATTACGTTCTTCGCATGCTTATCTACCAAACTGCCAAATCTTGTATTTATATAATTTTTCAGTAAAGAGATATGATCGGGCTAAGTTCAAGAAACACCGAACAATGGAAAATTCTGACGACAATTAAAAAAAAACCCATTTTTTAAATTTCTTAAACTTTGTCCACTTATTCTCCCCACATCAGCTTTCACAATCATTAAAACATGTTGCATAATGTCGTTGCACTAATAGTTACGGCCCCTCCAATGAGACCCTTAGGCAAGGATGGGCAATTCCAGCTTCTTGCCCTAGCAAGTGTATAAAATGCAGCAAGGATTGAATTTCTTTTTATTAAAAGGCCAGCAGGTACCTAAAAGGTGTCGCCGGCACTGAAGACGTTAATTTTGAAATACTTTGGTCACTGCAGCGGTCACGAGCGCGGAGCTACCAAGTAGGCGCGCGCGCACTCGAGATGCTCGTTGTAAGAGACGGCGCAGTGAGAGCTCGTTCTCGCGTCCTCAGACCGATTGAGTTCGAAACAGCAACACCTCTCGGGTGACTTGAACGCACGTGCACCGGTAGACGCAGTGATCTGGTTAATTGCGTCGATTTCTTTTTCAGGGGGCATAAGAATGTCATCGTTAAACTGTGCGTTCCGTGAAGATCTTTCATTGCAGTGGTAGCAAAAGCACGCGTAGCACAAGTAGTCCGTCTCACTGACAGTCACTGATCTTTCAGGCGTTAAACGTTCCTTCAAAGCATTTATGTCTAGGTCGGTAACTCTGCGAAATTTTGGTTTCTTTGCAATAATTAAAGGAGTACTGACACGATTTTGAGACATCGCAAAATGGACATTTTTTGCTTCGTTGGTATGCATGTGTCCACGCTGTCCACACACTGGAGTCGGAACACGTATAAAGTATTTAATTTGACTTTGAAGTTTTCGTCGCTGAGCATTTGCAAGCCAGCCACACTGCAAGGACATTATCCCGACAAGTCAAGACAGTTACTCCGAGTTCGCGAGTTCGGCGTCCTGCATGCAGCCTAAATCGTAGAAATCACTGTCAGGGTCACTGGACGACAATTCACTCATCGTTGTCTATTGCACCACGAGCAGATGACGGATTTCCCGCTAGTACGTCGCGAATTTCTGTATCTCCGTGACGACACACTGCTATGAAACGACACTGAGAAGCCACCCCCTCGATATCGAAACCGAAAGTGTCTTTTTAAGGTGGCGCTAATTAAAATATATAGGATGCATTCCCAGGCACCACAATAGTCGTTTTAGGTTTCTCGACACCAGTATTTTTATTTAGACCAACAATCCGAAATTTTTTAAAATTCGTGTCAGTACTCCTTTAAGCTTCTTGTGCTTCGAAAGGTAGTCTCCACAATAGACTCATTCAGAGCTATACTTTCTCGTCATGAGACGCACAGAGTATGTAATAGCAAAGCACAAGAACTATCCGCGCCGAATGAAGTGTGAACAGCGCACCGAACGCGAGGCCAGTTCACGCCGTCTGCTGCCGACATCTATAGACAAGCGCATCCGGTTACCGATAGTTTTGCTTTTCTTTCTTTGACAATCCATATTTTGCTTTGCCACTGGAGCGCCACATTCATGCTTTCCACTGATCGCAACTGGCGCAGCGCAGTTTCTGTGGCAGCAGCGTGCGTGAAGCGAGCGCTCATAGCTCCCTTATAGAGTTTTCATCTTGCTTCCACCTCCGCCGTGTTATCAGCGCCTAGCTGAGATGCGAACAGAGGGCGGATAGAATAGCGAAGCTCCAGTGCACGTGCGTTCAAGTCACCCGAGAGGTGTTGCTGTTTCGAACTCAATCGGTCTGAGGACGCGAGAACGAGCTCTCACTGCGCCGTCTTTACAACGAGCATCTCGAGTGCGCGCGCGCCTACTCGTAGCTTCGCGCTCGTGGCCGCTGCAGTGACCAAAATATTTCAAAATTAACGTCTTCAGTGCCGGCGACACCTTTTTAGGTACCTGCTGGCATTTTAATAAAAAGAAATTCAATCCTGCCTGCATTTTATACACTTGATGGGCAAGAAGTCGGAATTGCCCATCCTTGCCTAAGGGTCTCATTGGAGGGGCCGTAACTATTAGTGCAACGACATTATGCAACATGTTTTTAATGATTGTGAAAGCTGATGTGGAGGAGAATAAGTGGACAAAGTTTAAGAAATTTAAAAAATGGGGTTTTTTTTTAATTGTCGTCAGAAGTTTCCATTGTTCGGTGTTTTCTTGAAATTAGCCCGATCATATCTCTTTACAGAAAAGATAAATACAAGATTTGGCAGTTTGGTAGATAAGCATGCGAAGAACGTAATGCAGAATTTTTGTCGCTCTGCCACAAGGATTTCTTGAGCTAAAGACCTTCAAAGTAAAGAAAATTTTGCCGATTGGGCCATTTTTGAGGTTTTTATAAAACATCTACACTACACGTAAAAATTAAAAATACCTGAGCAGAAGCAAAAACATGCATATATTTAGGTAAATAAATTTCAGCTACCTAACTTTAATATATTTTGTGCAATTCATAACAAAGTTGGCAAAAACAGCAGAGCGGATGAGCGCTCCACTCCACCTCTGCGTCATTATTGATTTCCTGTGGTTTGAAAAAATTTTTGGCGGCAAAACAAATTGCGGACCTCTTCTTCCACTCATCAGGCAATAATATATAAAATTTTGAAATAAATTTGAGAGGTCGACCAGCCATCGTTTGTTCGATCTTACGTGGAATCACCCATTGGCGAAAGCATAGGAGTGCTCCAAGCCATTCAAAAATTGCGCCAAAGACTGCGCCTCCATCCATCATTGTTTCTGCATGTATATATATTTTTATAATAACTGTGGCTAGTTCAGTTGAATATATTCACTTCCTACCATTGTCATGCGTTTTGATTGCAAATTTTGCCACCAAAATGCTTTTGTACCATAGTCATTGCTACGTTATGAGCACTTTCCACGCATTTTTAAATATAAAAGATAGTATTTTGAAGATTTCCAAAATTTGGTGTACCTTTTCGGGAAAACTATCGATCACGCTGAAATTTGCTCAGTTTATACCTAAATCTCTTTCAAATAGTCTGAACCCAAAACTTGAAAAACTGTTGAAGTTATGATTAAGAAAAAAAATGACAAGTGAGTACAATATATTTTTTTTTCTTCTGAGGCAAATGTAGGAGCCCGTCCTTATAGGTAGGGGTTAATGCCAATATCAATCGGGATACTGTTTTTCGTTTCTGAGAGAAGGTACATTTTATTTTGTACACCACTCTAAAATTTGGTACTCAACCAGAAAAGAGTAAGAGAAGCTACAGGGTCAAAATTGCACAGAGTGGAGGCCACAAGTATTTTTATCCTCTTCAGTCGCAAGAAGGAAATTCTAGGTCAATTTATTTCAAACTTCTTTATTTTGCTCTTGAGCGTAAAGAAAAGGGGAAAAAATTATTTTGGATTAGCAAGACATAAACTTGTGATAATTATTTATTTGAACAATTAACATTTTATTAATTTAAATAGCTGTCAACCATAATTTATAACACAGATTATGCCTAAAAATTGATTACAACTTGATTGAGGCCCTTCAGTAATGTGACACATACAGGGTAAAAATAAACCACGAAACCTCAAGAAAAATCTAATTACCTCCCACGAGGACAAAAAGTTGACGTTTGCTGGGAAAAGCCCCTTTAAAACCCGCTGTGCTTCGCAGATGCCCGACACAGAGCGCCATCTTGTTGAACTTAAGTAATGCTCTCTGCGCGAGAAATTCAAGTTGGACGTAAAAGCCTATGAACTCCAGAATTAGCTGCGCTTGCTCGAACCAATGGCCCCAAATAGGATCACTGGGACTGAAGAGGTTATTGAGCACGGTAAATTTTGCAACAAAATATGGAGCATTTCCTGAGATATAAAGCTAAAACCAGGACAACCCGTTTACCCTACCATACCCCCATAAGGAACCCCGTTGTTTCGAAAGTACAAAAATGGCATGACGTTTCTTTCTTATGCAAATGGTCTTGTCGTTGAGGCAAAATTGTTCACGTTAATCTGCCATGTTGGCGAAATCGTGCACCTTTATGTTTACATTTATGTCGTGTTCATCTTTTTGACACAAAAACGCTGGATTAGTTGAGTTAATCGGTTAGCCAAAATCGTTGTCCCATGCGTCTTTTGTCTGCAGGCGCTGAATCGTGCAAGAACCTTTTTTTTATACAACTTCACTGCTTGAAAAATTCTTCCATGGTTCAAAATGATGTTGCAGTTAACCTGAACTTGTGAAAAAAAGCTTAACGACATAATTGTGGTACAACTGAGAACGAGGAAGAAAAACGAGAGAAAACAGGATAGGGTGCCAGACTTTCAACTAGTTTATTTTCCACACATCACTCAAATAGTATACATGGTGTTCTTTTTTAGACAATACAGATTTTTTATAAAAATTTGGCAGATCCCACGTACCGTGGGAGTCGATGTAATGCGAAGCATGCAGCGTGAGGTGACTGAGGTAATTTTTCATTACCGAGCGAAATGTTAAAAATGACGCTAAAGATTTGTATAATTTTATACGAACACATATATGTTAAAGAGCCGCATAGTGTTATATATCCAGTTGTTTACAGTTGGGTAACGCTGGCAACAGTAACGTGGGTATTACCAACACCAGAAGCGGTAAGCTGATATGTAGTGCTTATACTTGTCCGTGAAACGTACGCACGTTTCACGAACCCGTGTGCATGTGGAAGAAGTTCTTGACAGTTCTTGAACAAGGTCATCATCACCGTGATCAGTGGCACCAGGAGCTGGTCATGACTTGTTATCGGATCCGGTCATTATCGCGGTGACGATGGGTCCATGTGTGAAGTGAAGCTGTTGGAAATCGTGGATGCCTTGGTCATTTCGTCGACAGAGCTGGGGATATGTCGGAACCCGAAATCACCCTTCGCGTTGGTGAGGTATAGGCCGTCGAGGCTGGTAGGCCTGGATACTGCTACGTAGGCCAACATCAGTGAATGGCGCTTGTCGTATTCGTAGACTACCTGGGCCTATGTGGCCTACGTAGCCTAGTCTACAAAGCGGCTGTCAATCAATCTGGCATCATCCTCGGTCAGCATGAGTCCATCGCCCAGCGATGTAAGAACGAAGACAACACTTCGTCGTTCTGGCGGACTAAGTGCAATTTACGGTGCAATGATGAGAATATCATACGCAACTTTCGTTAATGTATTCCTCAAGGGTCGAGCAATGATTCAATATACCTTGCTGAATCAAAGGAATACAAATGTAATGTTTTTGACTGCTATAAAAGCGGAGCCAACACTGGAAGCACAGATGGTAATCTGATAGGACGCCTGTATCGTAGGAGTACACGTAGGAGTATCAAGTAGTGTTTATTGCTTTCTTGTAGAATTAAATAGCCAGCACAACAACCGTAATTGACGTTCGACGACATTACGCCTGCATAGGCTGTTTTTACAAACCAGTTATAGACCTGGCGTGGCTCTGTGGTAGAAGACCCGATTGCCACGCAGAATGCTTGGGTTCGATTCCTGCTGGGATCCTAATTTTCATTCTTTCCATTCGTCGGGTCAAGGCTGCCGATTTAGGTTTTTTAAAGCTCTCGCATTTAAGTTACCAATGCCTGTTCTCGCCCTTCCTGGGTAGGTATAACTGTCAATCACCTATGACATACCCTACACCACGGCCCGTGGTAAATGGGTATGTACCACACGTGTCTGGAGGAAAGGGTTTGACGACGTATGCGACAGGATTTTCACGTTATTCATGTGGACCCGACAGTCATATTCGTCAAATCCTCTTGCCCTCCCGTGCCAATTTTGGTGTACACCAAGTTAAGGAGGTGACCATGAGAGCACCCAGACGTAGGTGGCTAGATAGATAGATAGATAGATAGATAGATAGATAGATGATAGATAGATAGATAGATAGATAGATAGATAGATAGATAGATAGATAGATAGATAGATAGATAGACGATAGACAGACAGACAGACAGACAGACAGACAGACAGACACGCTCAAAGTGCCAAAGGTTCGCTAAGAAATGCTTCGCATTTAAAATCCTATGACAGTAAGGCTCCTGTTGTTTAGCACACGAACTCTACGTCGAGGTGGACATACTTTGCCACAGTTAAAATGATTCTGTTGCGACTAATTACAAAAACTCAATAATTATCTTGTTAATTATTTACTTAAGGGCCGGTATTTATATCACAAAGTTGTAGTGTGTGCCAATTTATAGCGTACCTTTTTTAGAAATCACAAAAGTTGCACATAGTTCAAGATATTCGTCATCGAATTTCATGGGCGAAATCTAAACTGATCACAACAAAACGTGCCCATTCTGCTACGTCAGACCGGAACTACCATCACATGGGAGTGACGAAGTTTGAATTGACTGCACACCGCGGCCGTATGTTTTCGTGAAAAGCTGCAAGTCATCTCACTTGTGCCTGCACATTGCCTTACTTTTGCATGTAGTCTTTGGTGCTTATCTGTTTCTTTCAAACTGTGCACAAAATAACCGCAAAATCAACCTTATTTTTTTTTTTTTTTTGTCTGGGAAGCATAACTCAGGGGGGGCCACTGCGGCGCTTCTTGTTGCAGACACTCAAAATAGTTTTGCGCGCCTGTTTGTAGTTTAAGAAAGAAAGAGATAGGCACCACCCATCACACGCAAAAATTAAGCCGTCTACGAGTGTATTTCAGAATACTTGCCAATTTTTCTGACCAGATTTGCTTTGGCATGCCTTCATTCAGATTTCATCACTCTCCTGTCACATGTCATTCTGGTGTTCCACCGCGCACGTTCAGTTTCGATATTGCCCTTGAAGTTCGAAGATGAGTATGACTACGTGTAACTTTTGTGATTTCTAAAAAATAATTATGTCATAAATTGGCACGCATTACTATTTTGTGATATAAACACCTGCCCTCAAGTCAATAATCAAAAAATGAATTAACGAGTTTTTGTTAATTGGTTGCATCAACGTCATTTTAGCTGTGGGAAAATATTTTCGTCTTGACGTAGAGTTCATGTGCAAAAACGACAGGAGCCTGACTGTCATAGTTTTTATTAAAAATCTGTATTGTCTACAAAAAAACACCCTATATATCTTCTAAATGCACGCACAGAGAGGGCGCAGCATATGCAAGCTATCACACAGCACTATCAAAAGAAACTATTGCACAGCAGTATCTAAAAATAAGCATTCACTCTTGTGCAGCCTGACTAAATCAAATCAAAAACCTTTAAATCAAATTAAAAAGCTTTAGCTTGCATAGCATGTTTACATCATGGAGAATATACAGAAGGGGTTCCCAAGGTCAGGAGACTGTACCGGGACCCTCTGTACGTGATTATTAGATACAAATTACGAAATAAGCACAACAATGTAAAAAATATCTAAACCAACAAAAAAAAGAGTACAATTATATTAGCGATCATTACTGAAGGAACACTGACAATTATTTCGTTAAGCTGCGGTTGCAAAGGTTTTGCCAGTTAAGCTTATTTCTATGTATGCTTACTTTCATAATTTCGAGCGCTATGCGAGTCTTCTGTCAGTGCACTCGTATCTTGAGTAAAGCTGAAGATATGAAAAATTTTCTTGTTGCTGTTCATTTTGCTGATTCTCTTTTTTTATTTCCATGCTACCAGGTGTGCGTCCAGCTACAGTCAGTCTAGCGCTCAAGACATGCCACTCAAGAATGATGTAAGTAATATACACAGTTTTGATTTTACAATATGTTTGGTAGCAATGCACAATGTATACTCTGTCAGAAGTTTTCTTCCCCCTCCCTCTGTGTTCTAGCTATTCTGTCAATTGCTTATTTATGTACATTCACATCCCATTGCTCGAAGCAGTAATGGTAACAAAGTGTGCTGGGGGAAATAATAGTGCCTCATCAGCTGTATATTATAGAGCAGTTTGCACCTTCTGTGATGTGCTGTGACGAAGGCTAAAACATGTTAAAGCTGCAACTTATTATGTTCTTCAGTGCTTGTGTATTTTGAAGTTTCAGTACATTCTGCTTAGTACCAATATTATTTCATTGACTCATAGATGTTCCTTTTTAACAGCGAAGCTGATAAGCTCACCATAATTTTGTCTGCGGAAACAGAATTGACTATCTTCATCTCTACATCCTCTTCATCTTCGTCTTCTTCTGCTTCGCTTCCAGAACACGTGCGCCGATGTCTTCGGCATGGCCTGTAATAACTCTGATGGGTGAGAGAACAGTACAGAGAGAGAAAAAAAAGAGAGATATATATATAAAGAAAGTAATGTTGGCGAAAAAAATTCTTCACGAGGCGGGATTCGAACTCGCGGGCCCCAATCCGAAGGCAAGCGTCCTAACCACTCTGCTATCCAGGCACACTAGCAGAGCATAGCATAGCCTTGTATAGTATAGTGCAGCATGGAGGTGGGAAAGGGAAGTGAGCGTGAGCAGAGGTGTGATGGTGAGAAGGAAAGGAGGAGGAGGGGAGAGAGTAAAGCATAGCACTAAAATAATGAGAAGAGAGAAAAATAGATTGAAAGAAATGGAGAAAGAGAGAGAAAGAAATAGGAGAGAAAAGAATAGAAAGGAGGAGGAAGCAAGCAAGAAATAGAGAAAGAAAGGGATGAAAGAGGAAGAGAGATAGAAGAAATAGGGGAGAGAGAGAAATAAATAGAAATAAAGAGAGAAACTTAGCAAAACAGCAAAAGCCAGGACTCTACATAGGTGCCCATCAGCGCCTCCAGTGCAAGCTGCGCTAAGTTTTTTAGCTAAAGATGAATCTGTTCTGCAAGTTGCATAACTTATTTCCACATGTTGACAGGGTCATGGTATACTAGGTAGAGGAGTTAATGCTTACTGTATCAAGCACTGGAGTACATTGCATTTTTCGCCACATTGCGAGTGTTAAACGGCTAGAAAGGCTAGAGTGGTTGAGCAGAGGACCACATAGAAAATGTGGCTTTGACGTAGTACATGAAGGTCAGGATGATGATCCAGAACTAGTATCAGACTTATAGGGGTTACTTTGTAACGAACAGATCCGCGCGTGCGAAACTGCCCAGTCTTTGGATCACACAGCGCACTAGAGGAGGTGTAGTTACTCGCTACTAGGTGCTACGCAGCAGCCCCTAACAGTCAGAGCTGTGAGCCCCTATCCCCGCGGTTCGCGTAAGTTGCGACCGTGGCGGGTTTCAGGTCAGTGGTAATAGAGACAAGTTCTTTGCCTGACACAGTTTATTGTGCCAAAGCGCCACCAACGCAACAAAATACAAGGCAAGAACGAAGCGGCAGAGAAGTTCCGCACGACAATGTGAAAACAACAAACAAAATGGGAAGCACACGAGATTTAGAGCGATAAGGTTCGGACTCACCTCTGTGGCTTCGCAGTCCGGCCCTGAGGCAGTAAGTTGCCTCACAATAGACCGGGCGTTGCGCAGGGGGTGATGGTGTCTGGGTGGCTCCCGACTCGATCAAGCTGTGGTCGTCACCGCTGCTCGAGTAAAAAGACGAGGCGGTCCCCAAGAAAGCCGCGGCGTCTCTTGGGGTCTGGAGAGGAGTCTCTCCAGAAAAGGGCAAGGAGGGGAAAACGGGGCATCTGACTTTGGCCAGGGAGCAGGGCGCGAAGGGCTGCGGGAGCGGCACCGTGCTCTCTCCCATGCACCCCCCCTCGCCACTGCGCGTACCAACGTAGCGCGAAGCCGAGGTTGCCGCCGCGTTGAAGACAATGGGTTGCGGTGTGCAACCCCACATCCCCCCCTCCTTAATTGAACCCTTTAGCCAAAAAGAGGATCGCCATCACCTGGGGCTTAAGAGGGGGCTAGCGGCTCCACCAGGAATATGGCGAAGTCCGTGTCGATGAGGGAGCTGCACGGAGACGCAGATCACCGTTATCGCCGAAGGGGCAGTCACCTGGCGAGCCGGAAGGTGTTGGTGAGTGATAATGCAGGGCAGCTTGACAGTTGAAGACAGTTGTCAGGTCAGCCATCAGGGCGTCGGTCGGGATAGTCAGGTACAGTTGTCAGGAACTTGACAGGTTGTAAGGAACCTAGGCAGCTCGGTCGGAGTCAGCTCGGCTTGCTTCTGGCATCGCTCGGCTCGCTCGGATTTGCGGCCCATGGTGTTGAAAGGGGCACACGGCTGGATTGGTCTCAGCGCCAGACTGCAGGCCACCTCGATTTGCGTTGGTCGCATCGCCAGGAGAGCGTCGTGTCGACGCAGGAGAGTTGGCTTGGGCGCTCATCAGTCGTTGCCTTCTGGTGGGGGTAGAATCGTTCCCTCCTTTTCTAGTTTCTCCTATAGTCTCTGCTGCTCCTCCCGCTCTTAGTACTCTTTCTTTCGCTTTTTCTTCTAAGGCGTTCAGAGTCGAAATTCCTCCGACGCTGGCGGCTGGCCGGCTGCAACCCCCGTTCTGCGCAGCGGGATACCACGCTCGTAGCGCGGGTGCGCTCCGTAGTTCGGTCGCCGGTCTGCAGCTCTTCGCCGGGCTGTGCATGGTTCCGCGAATTCTTCTGCACCGAGGCCATTCGGGACCGGAAGCTGTTTTGCTGTTTTTCTTTCGCCTTGACTCTGGCTGCTGCTGTGGGCTTTGGTGTCGCCGCTCCCTGCTCTGCAAGACGCTTGCGTTACAGCTTGACGAAGTGCCAGGCTATGGGGCATCCGCTGGCGAAAACGGTCGTTTTCGCTTGGCTGTTGTTGAAATGCTGCCGATGGGTGATCTGCGACTCGAACAATAAGTTAGCCCCTCTCTTACTCTCCGAAAAAAGCAAGCGCGTGCTCGCTCTCGAAGGCTGCATGCTTAGATATCAGCGGAGCGTCCCATCCGATATCACGCATAATAAAGCCCCTCTAACCGGAACAGAGTAGTTCTGCCGAGATCGCAAGTTGTAATGTCGCCACTGAGCTCGTACGTCGAGCCATGCCTTCCGATGCCACTGCCTGCGGGCGCGGGAAGCGTTTCCCTTGGGCCACTCGTTTCCCTCTGTCATAGTAGGGTTTGAGATCACAGACATGCAACCGGTCCGCCGATCGGTCTTAGCGTTAAGTCCGTGAGCTTGTACACGAGAGAAGAGACAGTCCTCTCCTACCCGGTACGGTCCTATCCACTTCGGTGCCAGAGAAGCTGAGAATTCCTTACTGCATCGCTTAGGACATGATTCCGCTTCAACACCAGGTCGCCCACTTTGTACTGAATGTCCCGATGAGAGCGGTCATACTGCGCTTTCTGCTCCCCACGAGCAGTGCTCAGGTTCCGTCGTGCTTTGCCTAAAGCCTCCGTCGTGTGCCAAAACTGCCCGTTCTTTGGATCACACAGCGCACTAGAGGAGTGTAGTTACTCGCTACTAGTGCTACGCAGCAGCCCTAACAGTCAGAGCTGTGACACCCTATCCCGCGGTTCGCGTAAGTTGCGACCACGGCGGGTTTCAGGCCAGTGGTAACAGAGACAAGTTCTTTGCCTGACACAGTTTATTGTGCCAAAAGCGCCACCAACGCAACAAAATACAAGGCAAGAACGAAGCGGCAGAGAAGTTCCGCACGACAACGTGAAAACACAACAAAATGGGAAGCACACGAGATTTAGAGCGATAAGGTTCGACTCACCTCTCAAGGCTTCGCAGTCCGGCCCTGAGGCAGTAAGTTGCCTCACAATAGACCGGGCGTTGTGCAGGGGGGGGATGGCGTCTGGGTGGCTCCCGACTCGATCAAGCTGTGGTCGTCACCGCTGCTCGAGTCGAAAGACGAGGCGGGTCCCCAGAAAGCCGCGCGCGTCTCTTGGGGTCTGGAGAGGAGTCTCTCCAGAAAAGGGCAAGGAGGGGAAAACGGGGCATCTCGACTTCGGCCAGGGAGCAGGGTGCGAAGGGCTGCGGGAGCGGCACGTGCCCTCTCCCATGCACCCCCCCTCGCCACTGCGCGTACCAACGTAGCGCGAAGCCGAGGTGCCGCCGCATTGAAGACAATGGGTTGCGTGTGCAACCCCACAGACTGTACCTTCTTCACTTCCACAAGTGTGGAGGCTATTATTGCGCTCAGTAGTGAAGGTGAACAATTTCATTTGTAGTTGTAATTTTACCATCTTCTCCTGTGTCCTCCGTGTTTGCATGCCCACCCCTCTGTTGTGATGAATACTTACCAACTAGCTCAACTTTCTGTCATTCTGAATATATTGAATTGTTGTGTCTATAGAAACATTGTAGAGTCCTCTTCAAAATCCCAACTAAAATTATAGCACCGTGCTATGTGGGTATTGAACTCCATTCACCTCTACATTCTGTATATTATACACGAGTTGCATGGGTTGTCAGTGGCAGTGCAACAGTATTCAAGTGTGAGTGCAACTGTGCCATGTTGCTGCGGTTCTTCTTTGCTGCACCTTGCTGTGCCCATCTGAACAAGACTTGCACAATCTGCACGAAAGTTTACTATTTTCACCTGCATACATGACAGTGGAGCATATCGGGACTAAAATGTTCTTGGTCTGCAACTAGCAGTTTCTAAATAGTGCCACGGAACCTCCTCGCCTTTTTCCATTGATGTGCTTTTGCTGGTTAAAGCTCTAAAACTTGGAGAGAATCTGGATCAGCATGAGCAATGTAGCAGCATTTGGTCTTCAATATTTACAGTTCAGCATGTTATGTTTAGTCTGGTACGTCATCCCTCTTAACGAGTAACTCTGAATAATCTATGGGCAAGTAATTGTTTGTAGCATGTGCCACTACAGATGATGCTTGTCTGTACATATTGCAACGCATGCGATTACTTTGCTTATCACTTTAGGCACTGGATGCCATAGAGGATGTCCTAACGAAAGCAAAGTTTTGGATTTGGAAAGTTTATTTCTCATGGAAAAAAAAAAAGAAGCAAGCGTGTTCAAGACCATCGCACCGTGAAATGGTTTGCTGAGCCAGGCGGCATCAATGAACGACAGCAAAGCAGGCATTTATCAAGCTGCTCAAACATGCTCTGGAAATGTAACGGCACAAAATCCCTCCAGAATATTCATAGTAATAGACAGCGTGAAAAACTACAGACAAAAGAGAAGAACAACAGGGGACGAGCACTTTTGTCCCTTTTGCCTATAGTTTTTCATGCTGGTTATTACTATGAATACTTACCAACTAGCCCAGCTTACCATTCTCTTTAACCTCCAGAATACATCACGGCTATTTTTAAAATTTTCCAGAAGCATCTCCAAGCCTGTATCAAAGCACAAGGTGAACATTCTGGAACTAAAATTTGTGTTCTTCTACAGAATTAAATGACATTTCGAATAAAAAAAAGTGTCCCTCATTTTGTTCATTTGTTTTAGTTATTGCTGTTTTTTCATGTTACAGTATTTTTTGGCCACCCTTTATATATGTGTGTGAAAATTTGTGATGTGTGCTTCAAAGGGAGGTTTTATGTGCTGCAAAATTCGTTTTAAAGCAGCTTGGACATATGATGGAACTTAGTATTTGCATAATGATCGGCTTTAGGTAAGCTTAGCAGAACCTGATGTATGCATTATCTAACATCTCAACATTTATTTTTTGCAGGATTCCAGTGTTGTGAGCCCTGGTATTCAAACCCAACTGCCAACAGCTCACCATGTAGAAACCCCTTACTATGGTAACTTCACCACCACTGTGTTTGACTCATCTATCCTGAGTCAACCTGCTCACACAGAACAAGGGCTTTTGAGTACACCACCGCCTTCATCTTATGACTATGTTTCTGCTCCTTCCTTTACTTATGTAAGCACCTTTTTGTTTGCTGGAAAAATTATGAACTGTTGCTTTTATTCCTTGTGCCATGCTTCCTGCTTTATGGGTTGCTTTCTTCTTCTTTTAAAATTATTTCCAAGTAATGTTCCTAGGAAAACAGCGCCGGAGAGCACAAGGTACTAGACGAAGGGGAATGACACATACACACAGGCACCCTGTGTATGTGTCATTACCCTTTGTTTAGTAGTGTTCTTGGTGCATTTTTACTGCGATTATGAACCAACTGGCCCAAAAATGTCTTTGTAGGCAGTTATCGTGTCAATTGTCACACCGGTTTTGGCAAATGTTAGGATTTGTTTAACTGGTGTTTAATGTGAGGAGAGAGAGTTTCTTTGTTGCAAACACCATAACTCACTCACTTTGTGCAGCTTGACTATTCTGCTAAACTTGGACACACCTAGAGCATTCTTTGGTAGGAGGAACCATGAACATTAGGCAATCAGAGCGTTGCCTAGGTACAGTGCTTATGCTTGCCTAAAGAATAACTTCTTGTTAGTGCGTGAAATTTGGCATGATATCAATAACCAATACCTTCAGACATTTGCTATGAACAAGTGTGAATTTATAAAAGTATTAGAGCATAGCCTGTGGCATTGTGATAGCCTCAGACCACCAATTCTCTTTTTCTCTCTCTCTCTCTGGGTCAGTGTTGCTGTGAAACAGTGTGCTGATAAGGCATTTTTGTACTCGCAACTACAGGAGGAATGATAATCCTGTTTGCAGGGTGCTCCCTCTCCGGATGTGTTGTGCAGCTCACCACAGAATGGAGTCCTGAGCCCTGGTGTCACTCCACATGCTTGTGCCACTGATGCAACTCTGCCATATGGCCAGGAAGTCGTGGCTGTGCAGCAGCCACTGCAGCAGCCACAGCAGCACTTGGTGGCCTCCTACTCTCCAGTGCCCTTCACTAACTTGCTCTTCTCCTGTGAGCCCCCAGCACCCACTGTTAACTGGCTGCTCAGCGCTCTAATGACCCAGAGGGCAGTGACCTTCCCACTGGCAAGTGTGGTTTCTTTTCTCGTCTATCGAAGAAGTTCTTGCTGTGAACAGCTGTTTTTACTGCACTGAGCTACGATCACATGCACTTTCTGTCTCTGCTCGCAAACTTCCTGCACCCAGCCTTGTGACTTGTCAGGGCATTACACTTTGTACAATACCTTTACCGTGACAAAGTGTACCACAGACCTTTGGTTCACCTTGCCACCATTAGTGCAAAGGTAAAACAACTGCAGTTAAGGTGAGAAAAGCAGGGTAGTGCTGTCTATGATAGTAGCCAGTGAAGGTTACATGCCTCAAATAAATTTTCTAGGTATCATTATGTCTTCTTCACTTCCTAACAGTTTACCACTGTAAACCTTTCAACAGCACGGTTCAATTCCTTGCTACCTGTTCACAACATGTAAAAAAATTAGGGGTTCTTTAGTTAAGCACCTTGAAATGTCTCGGAAGGATGTTTAGGAACTCTAGGATCTTTTGAGCACCTTTGGGATTTTTTGGGGATAATTCAAAGTCCATAGATTTGCGCTGTTTACCTATGGATACGTACCAACTGGCTCGGATTCAGATGCTGTTAGTTCAAGGTCTTTTCAAATTATTCTGGTTTTTTTTGTGTATGTGTGTTTGTGTGTGTGTCTGTGTATGACAGCGTTATGTGGTCTTTGAAAGAGTAGCAGTACTTGTAAGTGGTTCTTCATTGTAGGGCACCATATTTTAAACCATTACATACCACTACACACATGAACTCAACCACCCATGTAAATATTAAAACCAACACTTCGTGCCTCTGAACTCTTCTAAAGGCAGGAGAAACTGGTGACCACTCTGCATACGGTTCAACACCACTTGCTCTCTGCCTTCACAGTGCCTCCTGGCATCCAATTGTATTCACTTCATTTTGGGTGACATCTCTGTCCACAATGAATGACACCGAAACTACGAGTGCTCGCCTCCCCGACTGCGAAGAAGCTTTAAAAATCCCCCCGTGGCGGAGAAAAGAAACTCAAAAGCATAACTGTTAAAATACTTCCTCTTTTACCCATTGGATGGCATTACCTGTCCAAACCACTCGGAGAGTGATAGAATTTGAATTTGTATTCATTGATAACATACTGTCATTGGGAATGGGTGTGGTCATGAAAGCGTTAGGGGCCCGGCTTATCGTCCATCCACTGTCTTATGTCGCATGGTCAGGTAATAGTCAGTACAGGCCTAAAATAAGTCTAACAATGCTCAAAACCAGTAACAAATAAACCAAGAAGGTCTAATATATTATACAGTCACCGACCGTTTATTCGGACGCTGAAAATTTGGACATGCTCGTTTATTCAGACACCTTTGCAGCACTGCCACTCATCCCATTGAAGTAATATAAACTCATGATTGAAAATTCTGACGCCCCACAGTGCGACATCGAATGCCATGACAAGCTGTCAGCAATGTTTACACTATTTTTGCTAGGTTGCCAGCACTGAAATGTTGCAATGGCTATAACTATAGTCGGATACAACTTTAGAATGCAGTGGCATTTCCTCCTCAAAGGCGGATGAACACAAGCCTGCACCAATGGGCGCGCTCTCGGGACTGACGTCATGAGCGGGACGGCCAGTGGCTCCGCCTTCGGAGAACATCGGCGCATGCATGAGCGGGACTATTTCTTTAGTCGCGGAGGGGATCGGCTGCCGCGCTTCGGTCGTCTGGGTGGCACCTCTCCTGCCTTCTAAAGTTGTATCCGACTATAGAGATCGTGCCAGTGTCAAAAATCCACACAGAAATCACCGATCTTGAAGGCTGTGTTTGTTGGCTACACGTAACGGTTGCCTTTTGGCTTTAGCCAGTCAAGTAGCCATTGAACGGCTACCACGGCCGAACAGCAGGCCAAGCCAAGCCAAGATTGGAATCGGCTCGGTGCGACGTTTGAGGAGAATGACGGCACGTACGGGTACGACGCGAATCCTAATTCAGACAAAGAGTACGACAACAGAAGCGCTGCAACATCAACTAGCCCAACGTCGTTTCCTTTTGGCGTTTGAGGGTTTTCGTTGTCAGATGTTTCAGTGGCTAGGCGTGCTCTGCGTCCCGAGTTTCGTGTCTCGCTCCCTTGTTTGTTGCTTGGCGTGCGAGGCCTGATCTGCTGAAATTCCTCAGACGCCGCCCGTTTCATGTTGTGCCGCCGGAACTAAAGAAACGCGGCAACTGCATGGCCCTGACGATGGCCATAAAATCGACGATTATTCACCAGGTGGAAGGCGGCCGACCTCAATCCGAAGTTGCTTGGGAGTTTTCGCCGAGTTGGGCGTTGAGATATCCGTCAGCTACTCGAACCAGCGCATGTGGCCAGTGACTGCCATGATGACACACCTCCCACAGCACAGCCATTAAATGTGGATTTAGCTTAGGCTGTTGCAGTGCTATTGCCGACCCACAGGGGTGGCCAAACATTGGCTGAAATACAGGCAACTTGGTCGCGCGTAAACGTACATGTGTACAGACACGCACTGACAAGTTTCTTCCGGCCACTGGGCCAACAAAGGTGCTTTTTTCTGGTGAATGCTTTTTTTCGAACTCCCGATTATTCGGACTTTTCGGCGGTTCCCGCCAAGTCCGAATACCGTAAAAACCCGCGTATAGCCCGGGGTTTTTTTCTAGATTTTAGGGTGCGAAATTTCGGCCCCGTACTATATGCGGGTCCCAAGAATTTTCGGCCCAAATTCAGTTTCGGTTTCGGCATAGCGCGGTGCTATCATCATCATCAGCTGTCTGCGCGCTTCTGCGCTAGGTAGTGTTAGCGGCGTTAGTCTTAACTGGTCAGTTGGTCAGTGGCCTTTGCTTCAACTTGGTGCCCATAACGACGGCCTCGATTTTGCTCCTGTGATTTTACGCCATGTCAGGACCGCGCAGGCAGTACTCTGCTGCTTTTAAAAGAAAAGTTATCGCTGCTGCCGAAACCATCGGCAACTGTGCCGCGGAGCGGCAGTTCGGAGTCAACGAGCGGAGCATTCGCGGTTGGCGGAAGCAGAAGGAAGCCCTCTTTGCATGCAGCGGCCAGCGAAAAAGTTTCCGCGGACCAAAAAATGGAGCATTTCCTGACGTGGAACGAGAACTCACAGACTTTGTGCGGGAGCAGCGAGCTGCACATCTCGCTGTCAACATCGAGCTGCTACAAGCGAAGGCAAGGGAGATCGCTCGAGACAAAGGCATTCAGCCGGAGGATTTCAAAGCGAGCAAGCATTGGGTGTCTCGCTTCATGCGCCGCGCTGGGTTCTCCCTACGTCGGCGTACGTCGATCTCCCAGAAGCTACCAGAGAGCTACGAAGAGCACCTCGTGGCTTTTCAAAGGTACATAATTGCGTTGCGAAAGGCAGTCCCCTTTCAGCTGGGCCAGATCGGCAACGCGGATCAGACGCCGGTCTACCTGGATATGCCCTCGGCGCTGACGGTGCATCAAAAAGGCTCCAGGCAAGTTATCGTGCGGTCGACTGGAAACGAAAAAACGCGGGTGACTGTAATGTTATCCTGCACGGCTGACGGTCGCAAGCTGCCACCCTACGTGGTGTTCAAACGAAAGACGCTGCCGAAGGGGGAGAAGTTCCCGAAAAATGTCGTCGTCCGCTGCCAGGACAAGGGGTGGATGGACGAATCGTTAGTCCTTGACTGGATAAAGTCCGTGTGGTGTCGACGGCCCGGAGCACTGCTGGGGCTCCCTTCGATGCTTGTGCTCGACGCGTTTCGGTGTCACCTGGCCGACTCCGTAAAGCGACTGCTGCGCGACTCCCGCACCGAGCTCGTCGTCATCCCGGGAGGGATGACATCACAGCTGCAGCCGCTTGATGTGTGCCTTAATAAGCCATTTAAGGACCATGTCAAGCGCCTGTACGTGGAGTGGATGAGGTCCGGAGAACCAGAAGTGACCCCTGCCGGACGGCTGAAACGGGCCTCGCCAGCGATGCTCTGCTCGTGGATAGTCGAGGCTTGGGCCTGCATTCCAGAGGCGCTCGTTTGCCGCGCCTTCAAAAAGTGCTCCATCTCCAACGCGCTTGATGGCACTGAGGATGATGTGCTGTGGGAGAACATTTCCGACAAGGGAGCTTCGGAAGAGAGTGCGTCCGACGACGACGATGAATGAAATGTCAATAAATGCATTTTTTCCATTTTCCTCGGACTATATTCGGGTGAAAACTTTTTTTCTCACGTTTGCTATCCCCGAATTACACCCCGGACTATATGCGGGTCCGAGCTATATGCGGGTTTTTACGGTAAACGGTCGGCGGCTGTAAACTGCTCAAATAATCAAAGATTAATTGCAATAATTTACATAAGATCGCAAGAAACACTACTAAAAAATTCAGCTGATATCCATGCCGTGCAAGAGGGGGCGCCACTGCCTCAGCAAGTGCGCAATCGCCGAGGCGGTAGCAAGCGCTGGGTTTGCTGTGTTGCCCGTGCTACACACTTCTTCAGGCTTCACGGTAGTGGAGCTGCATTAACACTTTCGTGACCGCGAAAAAATTGGTTGTTTTTGGCTAGTCCAGGAAATATTTTTTCCCTGCCACAGGATATAATTGATGCTATAGTGTAGGGTATCAAATGATAGAGGAAGAATTGGTCTTTCCAACAGTATTAATTCCAAACAGCGGATTTATTTTGAATATAATAAAAAATTATCAAACAAAGAAAAATGCATCAAAAAGAAAGAAAGATTCATAAAAACATCAATGCTAATCTGCAAAGGTTAAACATAAAAAAAAAATCGAAATATACGTTTTGAACGCAAAGCCCTCGTAGATTAATAGTGGAAATATAAGCTCTGTAAGTACAAAGATTATTTACATAAATACAAGATAATAGGCACTAGTGCCTATCATGCCACCGCCCGATGCAGGTTCTCGACACGGTGAAACAAAGGCTGGCTGCGCATGTTTCTGGAAAAAAAAAAGTTTCTTCTGTTCAACTTGCCTAGCATACTTTGCAGTTCTGGTATTTTTCAATTTTCCTGTGTATTTGTTGAAATGAACAGTAGCCTGTTCCAAATCTGCAAAAATCCATAATTGTACCCTCATTTGACCTCTTTCTCGCTCATATACTGCCGAATACCATACCGACCTTCACATTTCACCATTTTTTTCATCCACTGAAATGTTCCGACGGGGTTAAAAGAAAAATCGTTCATGTGTTACAATAGAGGAGACACGTGGTGAAGATTCTCGTGGGAAGCGACGGTCGTCTTCTTCAGATCAGAGACACTCAAGAAGCCTTGAACTTTTTCCGTGGCATCACTGACGGTGGACGAAGGTGTGGAAATATGTGTCGTCGACACCAACACCAATGCAAGCGCAGGACTTGACGATTACCATGTACACATGGAGTGAGACGAACTTGCTCATCTCCTCTTCAGTAACCTCCCTCCATGGATCCGTCCCTCTCACTGTATGTTGGCTTTTCGAAAGCATGCATCCACGCATACTTATCTCTGTGGTTGCATATCTCTCTGACGATTTCTACGGTAAAAAACAAGACGAAGACGACGCCGCGCAGCACACCTGAGCGTTGGGTCAAAGTCTGCTCCGCCCCGTCTTCGCAAAGAGAACTGCGCTCTTTCTGCAGCCGTCGCCAAATGCTCCCGCCCGAATGAAGTTAACACCTTGCAGATAAGAGCTGTTATTTTTAGAATGCACCGGATACGTTTACATCGACGCGCAGCAGCGATAAAACGACCCGAGGAGAAGACGAAACTTACCGGCGGATAGCTGCTGATGTTCCGAGGAGGTTTGACGCACTTTCGCCGTCCGTACTGAAGCCTGGAGACTCGAAGTCGTCTTCTGTGTCTGTGGTGCTACCATCATCCAGAGATTGCCGCTCATATTAATCGGAATCCGTCGAAATTCGCCGTTTCAGTGGAGCACCCGCGAGCGGCGTCGACACGAAGTCTGAAACAACGAGCGCTCACCTACCCGACTGCGAACGAGCTTTAAAGGGGTACTGACACAAAATTTCGCGGCCGAGATAGCCTGCTGGATCGATTCCCGTGTACGTGCGTGTACCATCTGCAAAATATTGACAGCGAATGAAGCTTGGAAGGTATTTTATATGAATTTTGAAGTTCGCGAGCGCGATCCAGCATTATAGGCGGCACCTGGTGCATTGACACGCTCGGAGGTGACCTAAGGTGACCCCCCTACTTCCCCTACGTAACCGTTGCAGCCAGTACAAGTTATGATGACGTTGTAGCCGCCATTTCTGTTTTGACGCGCTTCCCGATGAATCGCTCCTCGCCAGCGGGTCAAACCTGAAGTGATTCGCCACGTCTAAAATTCCTTCCATCCCCGCCGCAAGAAAATCTTCGCCATCAGACGACGATGAGCCCGGCGACGACAGACTGCGCGGAAATGTGTCACTGTCTGTGTGCTCACGTGACCGAGCGTTTCACTCGCTAGGTGGTGATAGTTGCACCCGGCGGCTTGTCGTTTTGGAGCTCTGTCAAACTGAAACTGAGGCTGTGTCGGTAATGAGGAGCTTGTAATTAGTTATCTGTCGCGCGTTGCAGCAAACGATGTGCCGTGTTATGACTAACAGGCCCCCAGCAACACATTGCAGCAAAAAAAACGCGGGGCGAAAATTTTTGTGTCAGGACTCCTTTAAAAATTTCCCCGCGGTGGAAAAAACAAACTCGCAAGCAAAACTAATAAAAAACATGTTATTTTATGCTTTGTATTGCGTTAGCTGTCCAGAACCGCTCAGAGAGTGCCAAAACTTGATCTTGAAGTCATCGATAACATACTATCGATGGGAATAGGTGCGGTCACGAAAGTGTTAAGCGCAGGATTTAGAACTACGCCAAGACTTACGCAAGAATGACATTAGTGCCACATTAACCACAGAATTCTATTGCACAATGTGGCTTCTAATGTTGAAGCACTAAAGTGTCTCTGTGCTGACATTTATTGTGCATAAAAAAAAATTCCATTGTGGCTACAACCAATGTAAAGCACCACTATGTTCTCTTTTAGATTTGGGATGTCACTCATTCACATTTTAGCAGCTGGTGAGAGTAAATGATGTAATAAGTGTTAAAGGAAACAGCATATAATATAGTAGTGACAAGTTTTTGAGTGTTGATCCTCATGGGTTTCGGTTATTGAAGCATTATTTTCAGGCAGCATGTGTTCAGCTGCCCTTTTTTCCCCCACACCTCTACATAAGCATGTTGGTGTAAGTAAATTTGCTCTTAGACAATGCATTTATAATGCCCTTTTCCTCTGTTCTATTTTGAGTTTTATGTAGAGCTGTGCGAATAGCACAATTTTGGGTGCGAAGCGAATTCGAATAATAAAGATTGAGTGCGAATCGAATCGAATAATTTCGAATAATTTTAGAATATTTCTCAAACATTTTTCGAATAATTCGAAGTGAAATTACAGAAAAAGTTGCAGAGAATCCCTAAGTAGGTTCTTGTGAGATAGCAACATGAAAGTGTTTCTTTTCGCTAGGTTGATGAAGCGCTGGTGGGGTCATATTTCATAGTCGTCTTTCTTATCAAGAATGAGGTAATATAGAGGCCGAATTGTATTTATGTACATGATTTGGTGCAACCAAAGTGTTGCCGACAACACTTTACACGTGATAGGCAGAGATGCCATTTCCTCAGCCTCTCCTTCTCTTTCAACTTCTGGGGAAGGCCAACTGATGTGGCAGACAAGGGTGTGCTCCCTTCAAGTCCGGAGTTCCAAATCTGCCTCGTAGACGTCGATATATAAGAACATCTGAAATTTTGGATGCTAAAAAGCTTCGGCGTCCGATTTTTCAGACTTCCTGCCCAAATGTCAGGTCCAAAACAGCATTAATTGAGCCCCCAACTCTGCCACATCTTTCATCTCCATATTGGAACCAGCGTTTTCTTGAGTTAATACATTTGCGACCGTAGCGGAGCTTGAAAGGCAGCTTTGCCGCAATACGGGGGTGTCTGAGGTGAAGCATATTAAAAATCTAGGGACCACTTCCAAACGGATGTTGACTGTCTCTTGGCTAAACGGAGCTTGAAAGGCAGCTTTGCCGCAATACGGGGGTGTGATGAGGTGAAGCATATTAAAAATCTGAAGGGGTCACTTTCAACCAGACGTTGACTGCATTTGTCTTTGGGAAATTCGAATAGTTCGAATAGTAAAATTTCAGTGCGAATCGAATCGAATAGCAAACACTATTCGAAAAATATTCGAAATTTCGAATATTCGCACACCCCTAGTTTTATGCTGTTTTTCAGTTTTAATACACACCTAGCAGTTTTCCTGGCCCCTGATAGATGATTACAATTGCTCTTTTTACCTTTCTGGCCTTCCAGATGTTCCAACCCTGCGATTCTTCTACAACATCGGCTGTGACGTATGTTATTCTTAGATTTTTCTTTTTAGACACCAGAACTTTATTTGCTTTACTTGTATTCATTGGCTGTGGCCTGAGCCAGACTAAATGCCATATGTGAAAGCACACTCTGTGCTACCATCCTTTGCATTTGCAACTGATTATTATTGCAGAGCAGTAATGTTTTGGTCTTCCGCAAAACACTGGCTTATAAATGTACTGCCTGCTGCCACCAGTGGTAGTTGAAGTGATGGAAGACGGAAGCACAAAAAGTACAACGCACCTGAGTTAACCATGAAAAGGGTGGTGTTGATAGGTGGTGTGCACAGCTCTTAGTGCACCAAGGACAGTAAACATATGGGACTGCAATTTTCCGGATGTGCGCTTGCAAAAAAATTTCTTTGGTGACAGTGTACACAAAGAAGATGCTCTGCATGAGTGGACAAGTTTTCGATCCAACTGTAATTTGTGATGGTCGAACTTGTGCACATGTGTACGAGTGCAGCTTTTCCCAGACAATGCCTATCTGTGCCCGGCTTTGAATGCAGTGCACAACTTCATATATATTTTGCTGTTGCCCAGTGCCGGCTGACTTACATTATTCAATTGATGTAATCACTTTGCTGCATACCCACGTGAAGAATCTTCACTCACGAAACAGTAACACCAGCCATATATTGTTTCCAACGTGGTACACTAACTAAACTACACTTAACTAAACTTGTTGCTTGTTTTAAATTATGTATTATTTTGAAAAGCCTTTTAGTTAGGGCTTGTCAGTCTTCGCTGTTCCAGGTCTGTTTGCTGGTGTACTGAGAGCAAGCTTTAAAAAACTCCTGGGGTGATACAAATTTCGGAATTCACTTGCATGCACGTATGGAACTTCATGCTTGCCGGCTGTTTGGTAGAGAGTCTAATTAAAGGGGCCCATTTACCGCATTTGATACTCCTAATATACTTATGTGAATGTAATTAATATCCTCACCAGTGCAGCCCTGTCTAAGATTCTTTGAAGACACCGGAAGCTTGTGTATTCTGTGAAAGCCCATCAGAATGTTTATGGAAGTCGTCTAAGTGTTATTTCCACTTATTTCTTCCTCTCTGTTATATTTGCAGTATTTTCGGACATATGGCACCACTGTGCAACCATGTGTGTTCCCATCAGTACAGGGATACAACGGAAACTTCAGCCTCACAATTGTGCCATATGTGGCTGACACCAGCATAGTTATGCCTGATGTCAGATGCAGTGTGTCAGAGACGCCAGCAACCACAAACAGTTTCAGTGAAGGTCTGTATGGTATTTCTTTCATAGTTGCCATACTTATTGAAATATGTTATATTTAGGGCTTTTAAATAACTGGCACAAAAATATTTTAAACTGTGTACCAAATTCAGCAATCATGGCTTGGGACCATATAAAATTTACTCAAATGTAACACCTTTAATGGAAATTTAGCATTATTTGCCTCATAATGGGCACTGTTACTAGTAGGTTCATAGGTATATATTCCTGTCTGCTTGGCATACCACTTGATCCCTTCGTATGAATTTGACTTGTCAGTATTTAATGTTTTAAGGGCAAAGCATCTTAGGGTCTCGGTGTGTCGGCGTGCATCGTCCTCTGCTGTCATGACTGTCCATTTTGCTTGAGCACAAGAGAGGGTGCCACTGCCTCAGTGCTCGCCGTGTGGCGAGAGAGAGCGAACAGCGCGCATTGACTATGGAAACGCTCTTTCTGCGATGAACGTTGAACTACCAGCTCGCAAGGAACGAGAATGCGACCTCGCCCAGGAGAGTCAGCAACGGTGCAGGCAACGTCTGCTGGCGAGTTTCTTTATTGAAAAAAATTCGGCAGATCCCACGTACCGAGGGAGTCGATGTTATGCGAAGCATGTGGCGGGTAGGTGACTGTGGCGTAACTTTTTTTACTGAGCGACACATTACAAAATGACGCTAAAGATTTCTATAGATTATATACGCACACATATACAGTAGAACCCCGCTGATACGTTTTTGAAGGGACCGTAGGAAATAAACGTAAGAGACGGGAAACGTAAGAGCCGAAAAACAGGAAAAAACGGCAAAATATTTAGTGGTACAGAATTTTATTTCAATTCTTACGAGCAGCACGAAAATTGGCGCGCTCAGCCGCGATCTAGTCGATGGATAGAAACGCGGAGCTTACGACGGCCTCATCCACAGAAATGTAATCAACGTATGTGATTTTTTTAAAACCAACAGCTGTAGGCATGAAAGAACTAAGCACACGCAATCACGACCGGCGCGGCGAGTCCGACCACAAACCGCACGCACGACCATGCAAGCTCCAACCAGCTCGAACTCCTCCCGCTCTCCGACAAATAACGATGATGATGAGTCTACGCCAACGCAATGGCAGAAGTGAATGCCAATCTCGAAGGCCTTGCTTTTGCAAGCAGTTACGTCATACACGCCATGTTTGTGCAATGCAAATCTCAAAGGCTATGCTTTTGTCAATAGTAAATGCCAATCTCGAAGGCCTTGCTTTCGCGAGCAGTTACGTCATAGACGCCATCTTTGCAATTTGAATCTCGAAGGCCATGCTTTTGTTTGCATCAATTGAAAGATTCTGTTGCTTGCGCCTCTCATGCGGCTAATATTACGGTCAAACGAGGCCAGGCTGCGTGAAAATGCACCATGGCGGCTCTCTTTGGTAGTCACTCGGTCGGCTCCGAGCGCACTTCGCGACGTATCATACGGGAACGGTCCGACAGTTACGACGTAACAGCGGGGTTCCCAATACATTGTATCCTATGGGAGCTATGCCGGGACCGGCGGAAAACGACGTAACAGCCGGGAAAACACAGCAGTGAGGAACGTAACAGCGGGGTTCTACTGTATATGTTGAAGAGCCGCATATGTGTTATATAAACAGTTGTTTACGGTTGGGTAACACTGCCAATGGCAACGTGGGTATTACAAAAACCAGAAGCGCTAAGCTGTTATGTAGTGCTTATACGTGTCCCGGGAACGCACGCACGTTTCACGAACCCGTGTGCATGTGTGGAAGAAGTTCTTGACCGTTCTTGAACAAGGGCATCATCACCATGATCAGTCAGCACCAGCAGCTGGTCATGGCTTGTTATAGGATCCGGTCGTGATCGTGGTGACGAGGGGTCCATGTGTAGTGAAGTATGTGGTATAGTAGAGCTGTTGGAATTCGTGGATGCCTCGGTCATTTCGTCGACAAATTATCTGTCGACAGAGCCGGCGACATGTCCGAACCTGAAGCCACCCTTCATGTGGTGAGGTATAGGCCGTCGAGGCTGGCAGGCCTGGATAGTGCTACGTAGACCAACTTCAGTGGATGGTGTTTGTCGTATTCGTAGACTACCTGGGCGTATGTGGCCTACGTAGCCTAGTCTACAAAGCGGCTGTTAATTAATCTGGCATCATCCTCGGTCAACATGAGGCCATCGCCTAGCCTCGTAAGAAATGAAGAGGACACTGCGTCGTTCTGGTGGACGAAGTGCACTTTACGGTGCGGTGATGTGGATATCATATGTATCTTTCGTTAATGTATTCTTCCGGGGTCGAGCAATGCTTCAATATAGGTTCCTGAGTCATAGGAATACAGATGTAATGTTTATTAGACTGCTATAAAAGAGGAGCCAACAATGGAACTACAGACGTTCATCTGATATGACGCCTGCATCGTAGGAGTAGGTACACATCGCAGGAGTATCATGTAGTGCTTGTTGCTGTCTTGTAAAATTAGATAGCCAGCACCACAACCACAGGTGACGTTGCACCGATGGTACGCCTGCGTAGGCTGGTTTCCCAAACCAGTTTATAGACCTGGCGTGGCTCTGTGGTAGAATACCTGATTGCCACGCAGAATGCTTGGGTTCGATTCCTGCTGAACTCCTAATTTTTATTCTTTCCATTCGTTGAGTCAACGCTGCCGATGTTGGTTTTCCTTAACGCTCTAGCATTTAAGTTACCAATGTCTGTTCTCGCCGATCCTGGGTAGATATAAACTGTCAATCACCTGTGGCGCATACCCGTACACCGCAGCCCGTGGCAAACGGCTATGTGCCACACGTGTCTAGTGGAAAGGGTTTGACGACGTACACGACAGGATTTTAACGTTATTCATGTCATGACCCGGCAATCATATTCGTCAAATCCTCTTACCCTCCATTGCAAATTTTGGTCTACACGAAGTTAAGGAGGCGATCATGACAGCACCCAGACGTAGGCGGCTAGATAGATAGATAGATAGATAGATAGATAGATACGTAGATAGAAACGCTCAAAGTGCCAGAGGTTCGCTAAGAAATGCTTCGCATTTAAAACCGACTGCTCGCGCCGCACAACCGTTCACCAGCCACTCCGTATATATAGGCCTCCCAAGCTCGGCCAGGGGGCGCTGCGTCGCATGCGTTTCGCCGCCTTTCTTGCAAAAACCGGTCGCTCCTCTCCCCACGCCTGCCTTTTGACAGCGCTGTCTCAGCACGTTCACACACCCTACACGCGCTGTTTTCTGCTCGCTGTGCATGTGCAACTTCACGTGTCACTTGCTCTGAAGGTTTAGAAAGATCCCAAAGATGGAAAAGACGTTTTCATGGTGGGAATATCACCAGAGGAGGGCGGTTGATCGACCACCTTTTCGGGACCAAGCAGGTCGTCAAGGACGATGCTGTTTGTACGAGCGCTACGTGCGTGCCGATGCTGGACAGGCACATTTCTTTGACATGAATAGGGAGGTGACTGCGCGAGTTCTGTAATTATGTTACCGGTAAAACGCACATTCGTTGCGGCAGTCGTGTCTACTCAGAGCTGTCAGCAAACATCCACCACGCTTTCGCGTGCGTTTTCTATTGACAACTTTTCGATTGCTTGGATGGCAAGTTTGTTGTGCATCTTTAAATTTATTATGAGCTCAGTGTGAAGAGCATAAATTTACATCTGCCCTGTTGAGTCACTGGCTGCATCACAATCCGTAGTGTTCAGTTTCGTGGGATTTTCGCTTTTGCCGAGGTTTGCATCGAATGATAACAACATCGGATCGCAAGTTTAATGCCACCTTGGATTTTTTTTAGAGCTCCCTTTGACAGCATAATGATACGCGCAAAAATATATATATATTTCATGCCCACTTCGACCATGCATGTTTCTTGCAGAGGCGTGTTTCATTTCGAATAATATCGACGCCTGATCACGCACCGTGTTCACTTATTCGAATGTCGCTTTGGTTGTTTCGACAGCTTGCTTGGTCAGCATCATACTATACAATACCCACTGGGATCGCGCATGTTTATGATTATGCCGAGATTTGTGCCCGATGATAAGCGCATCTTAATTCGCGAAGCCATCGAAAATTTGATTGCCACCTTGGTTCTTTTTTCAGCTCGTTTCCAAAGCGGCAGCTGTATATTGCCCGCGGCTCACGCGCATGCAAGGATATATATTACGCACCGAACGCACGACATTATTACGAGGCACGCCTGGTGGGGGACTTCAGAATAATTTCGGCCACCTGGGGTTCTTCAATGTGTGCGTAAATCTAAGTACGGCGGTGTTACTGCATTTCACTTCCATCGAAATGCAGTTGCCGTATGCGTGAATCGAACCCATGACCACGATCTTAGCAGCGCAACACTTCAGCCTGCTAAGCAATCACGGCGTGTCGCATGCAAGGCCAATATAAACGCTCAGTGCAAACATGCAGCTTAATTCTGTTTACAGGGAGCCGCGATGGGAAATGCACCGCAATCAGCTGAATTAAACACTTAGTACTCATGGTACGTTATTTAAACTGTGGTGTATTAAGTCCACTTGCTCCGCTGCTGTCACGTTACAAATGGTTGACTTGGAAAGCCAGCGCGCAATCTCAAAACGTACAGCGGCTGTCTATTTGTTGGAGCTTCGGTTCACAAACGCACTTCCCTTTCAAATGAGCACGATCATCGCGTTTCTCCCCGTTAATAGTTCATAATGCTGTGTACGACAAAAATTGCTTCAAGGTGACAAGACTGCGAAAGCATCACGGCAAACTGACATAATTCACTCTTGACGCCTCTGCTCCTCGCACTGCTTGCATTGGAAACGGTACAACTTGACGGGCAGTTTTCGGCTCTTCATCATTTTTAAACTTTTGTGAGAGTTCACAATGCAGCAGGACTGCGTGCCTGCTTTCGAGTATGGTTATGGCGCTCGACTGCTGACCCGAAGGTCGCGGGATCGAATCCCGGCCGCGGCGGCTGCATTTTCGATGGAGGCGAAAATGTTTGAGGCCCGTGTACTTAGCTTTAGGTGCACGTTAAAGAACCCCAGGTGGTCGAAATTTCCGGAGCCCTCCACTACGGCGTCTCTCATAATCATATCGTGGTTTTGGGACGTTAAACCCCAGATATTATTATTATTATGCTTTCGAGTACGACGAAGGAACAGCACCCATAGCGTGAAAAATGCGAGATAGAATCCCCGGGGAGCACGTTCTCCGCGCGAGCAATGGGAAAACCAAGCAAGAGCGACCCGTCCGAGCTACCGGAGCTTTCCCCTCTCTCCGCTGGGGCGGTGGACGGCGCTGCGCAAACTTGAGCGTTGGAGGCCTATAGGCACTGGATCTTGACCTGCAATGTAGTGCCGGTGGGAGATTTCTCTTGTGCGTAGTTGAACAATAAAAATTTGCAGCATGCATGTTAACTAAAAGCGGACTGCGGGTCTCTGTGTCTAATCTCTCTACTGTCTCGCATTGCCCATTAGCAGTGATCTTGCTGTGGCAAACACCGGCACACAGTGCATGCTTCGCCCCTCCACAGGTTTCACGTTAGTGGAGCTGAAACACCCTTCCCTACATGCTTCACCCCTCCCCAATTTTTATAAGTAGTAAAGCTAGCGACAAATCTTCAACAAATGCATTTTTACATCTTGGCGGCGCTGGATGTGTTTGCATTAGCGTTAGCATTGAGATGCACATTAGCATCGAGATGCACACTAATGTAAGTGTTTTACGCTATACTAAACCTCTCTGATGTATCCCAAGTGTATTCATGTATTTGTAGGATAGTTGGCATACTGAGAAACCTCTTTCTCTTGCTTTCCTTTCTTGATATGATTGCCAAGGCTTGAAAACTGAAAATTTCTTATGCTAAATTCTACTGTAGTTAGCGTTAGCTTCCTGGTAGAGGCACTATTATGTAATCTACCAGTTGTGTTGTATTTGGGATCAAAGTTTTGTGGTTTCGTTTAATTGTAATAGAGCTGTTATTGTTGACTTTAAACTGTTTAATTTATTGACAATGTCATGAGCCCAGCGTTTCTTCACTGCCTAGCTAATAAATAAAATCCTGGAAATACGTCAAGTGTATGTTGTGACAGACTGCCATTGTCTAATGCTGCACAGAATCTGCATAAGAAGAGCACTAAGACAATATGTCTTGAATGTGTACTTGCAGAAGACAACTCCCTGTCCTCTTCACCTGGCTTTGGCACTGTTGGAAATGCATCACCATCCCACAGCTATGAAATGGCATCACCAGTTGTTGTGCAACCTCAGAATTGACTGCACTGTGATAATGTTTGGTAGGTCGGGAGTGTTCTACATGTGGTACGCATGCACAAGTTTCCGGGTTACTCTCACCCTAGTCTTCTGAAAAATTCTGTTTTGCAGCAGCATAACTCGTGTGATTTTTCTTTACCTGTGGTAAGGGGCACTGCCACTCTGAGGTGATTGCAGCCATTTTTGTAGAACATAACTCCTGCGATTTTTCTTTACCTGTGATAAAGGGCACTGCCACTCTGAGGTGATTGCAGCCATTTTTGTGTGCCTTGAATGTTCATCGCCTCACCAATACTTTGCCTTCATTCAGTATCATTGTATGTGTCTGCAATTGCTGCAGCTGTGGTATTTTTCTTTAGGTGCTGATTACCTTTCTCTGAACACATGAATGCAGTTTACATGGAGTGGATTGTTGCTCTACTGCCAAAAGGAAACAGCAAATTAGTGTTAACTAGGATGAATCGCCATGTTTGTGCTTTAGAACTGTTCGCTATAGTTCTCTTATATTATTAGCTGCCTTGTCTGAAAGACTCAACATGAGCAGTGTTACTGTTAGTAGGAGTTATTACTTGTGATGCTACTGTGATAATTTAAACAATAGGCTGCACATTGGTCATACTGTGACATGGTCTATTCATCAAAACTAGTCAGACCTGTGCAGCACTGCCACACCGCAACATGGTCACATTCTAGCATTGCTCATTTTTAAACATTGTTGCAGCCTTACTCTAGTCACTCATGCCATAAGTGCAATACACAGGGTGTTCCTGAAAGTTCATCATCATACTAAAGGCCACTCTTTTTGCATAGGCCACTCTAAACTAAAGGCCACATCATACTAAAGGCCACTCTCTTTGCTATTCTTGCAGTTAAAAGTGTTTCAACACCTATTGCAAGCCTTGTGACATTTGTATTGTTCATTTTGTGCTCTCACTACTAACTGTGACCTCTTGTTGTCCTTCATCCTATGTTCATGCATTTTTTGATATCCACTGACTTAAGGTTCGTTTGCTTCCTGTGGGCAAGTTGCTCACTCCTTATGTAGGCGTTCTTGTATTACTATGTCTACCAAGTCAGATTTTTAAACAAGTGTTTCTATTGTTTAAGAACAGTAAAGCCACAACTGCCGTAAAAAAAAAAAAAAGATGTTAAGTGCAATGCCACACATAGCCTTGTTTCAGCCATGCATTCATGGTGCCGTGTGTCTGGCTTTGCTTCTTCCATTTCTTTCTTTCCCTATTAGTCTGCTGCAAGGTGCTAGCTCATGTTTTAGTCGTGAATAATTTTTGTTAAAACATATTTTTGTTACCTTCAGAAAATGAAGTTCTAATATGCTGTTCCTTTTTCCTCATAGAAAGTGTTCTGGGGTCTAGTCAGTTTCTCTTCTTTTTTAACCTAGAAGATACCCAACATAGCTTTGAATAATGTGCAGATCCTGTTTTTCTAAAGTTGAGGAAAAGATGTCTGCTGTTTAGTGCCTGTTTCTTAACATATGCCATTGGTGCATTAGATGGCACCTCTCATTTCTTTCTGCAGTTGCAGCATGTCTACATTTTGTCTTTGTTGTCTCTGAAAAACTGAGCCTTGTGTCTCATAACCACTGTATTCCTTGCTTAAGTTTCCTTTGTTGTCTCTAAAAAAATTGAGGTGGTTGTATCTCACAGCCACTGTTTTCCCTATTTAAACCTGATTCATTGCTTTGTTTAAGAAAATTTTTCATGCCACCAGGGTGGTATCAAGACATTTTTTTACGTGACGAAGAAAAGAGCAGTGTGGCTTCTGTTCCTTTGAACAGTATTTCTTGCCAGCCACAAATTTCCATGAGCACTTTTTGCTTTATTTTTGTTGAACATGCTCTTCAAATAAACGAGACGGACCACACGGCATTGTAGTCAGATCTGTACATACCTGTGCTACTCTACTCGAGTAACTCTAACTTAAAGGGGGCCCCTAAACCACCTCCAATATTTTTTCAAACATGCCGTCACGATCAACGATGCCACACGTGGCAGCGCTACAAGCCGCGGGCGCGCCACAAATACCAAGAAACAATCCCTTCACCTCTCCGGGCCTTTCCGGCCTTCCCAGTGACGTGTGTGACGTTAACATGTTGAATCTGTGATGTTGAATCTTAGTCTGCAAGCAGCTGCCCGCACTCCTTGCTGTTCTTCGTCGTGTTGCAAATCGGCAAATGCGGCCCGTAACGCAATTGCCAAATCGCTAGCGTAACAACACAGTCACGCCTACCGGTTTGATAAGCTGCGCGAACTGAATCCGACAGCGTTTTGCGATGGCTTCCATTATAGGCGTGCGCACAGGGGGGGGGGGGGGGCAGGGGCGGCGGCTGCTCCCCCTAATCACCTAAGATGGGGGGCGCAAAACCTGCCCTGTACATTGACCCTTCGAGTCATTTAAGAGGGGGGGGTGGTGCAAAATCTACTCCATACATTGACTTAATAGGGTGGGGGGGCGCTGCGGTGAACCTTTGCCCCCCCCCCCCCTGATGAAGAACCCTGCGCATGCCTGTATCTTTCGTACATCAGTGTGCGGTGCTTGGCTCCTATCTCGAGCGGAGGTGCTCTGGCATGGCGTGTCACCGTATGGGTCCATCATGTTGCCGATCCTTTGAAGGCGTGCACGCAGCACGGAGTCGCGGCAACCGGAAGTGCACCGTGCACGCTGTTTCGAAGAGTGTGTCAGCGATGACGATATGTCACGTGAGATTGGGAGTGGCACTCGGCGAGGAGGGCCAGCAGCTTTGGAGAGGATACCAGCCGACGAGCGGAGGGTAGCAAAGGAAAGAGTGAAACGAGCGATCGCCGCGTTTCGATCATCAAATGCGTGCAACTCCGCTATTACGGCACCGTTTCGAAGGTTTGGTACGTGCCTGCCGGGGGGAATGTTTCGGTCCACGTGACCACATGGTGGTGAAGTATGCCATTGACTTGTCATGCGGTCGCCACAGCGGGTTGGGCTTTCTATTTGAGGTCAAGACTAGTCGCTAAAGTGGTCAAGAGCAGGCCTCGCTTAAAGGAGTGGTGACAGAAAATTTGTGAACCTCTGTTTTTTGCTCTTAATCAGTGGCTACTGACTCGTTAATGGCGGCAACGAAACTCATTTGCCCTAGTGCGAGACGAATGTTTAGTTATATGCTCATATGTTACGACCGGAGGCAGTTTCGATTTCGAAAAGCACTCAGTGGCCCGTGACATAGTCGGCCTACTCGTAAACAAATACTATCAGGTGATCGCGAGAGCCAGTAACATCACTGGCCAGCTTCTAACACGTCAGCACTGCTGTTTTGTCTGCTGTGTTGAGCGTTGCAAGTGCTTGTTTCCTCAATCGTCAAACAGCGTTGCTTATCTAGTGCGGCAATGGACGAAAGAGCTGGGAGGAGTGTAAAAATCAGTAAGAAAAGCTTGATTCACTTTGCGAATCTCGCCAGTAGCTGCGATTTTGTTCTTGTCGTCGTCGTCCAACTGAGGCGACATTTTCCGTGAGGCTTGGAGCAGCCGCAGCACTAGACATGCTCAAACATTTTCACTTCGATCATTTGTAAAGTAGCAGGTTGAGAAGTGACGAAAGAAGCAGTGAAATCACAACATTGGCGCTCTGTAACAGTGTTTATGTGTAACATACAAGTGACGCGTTGTACGCTTTACTGACTTGTATTTAGATTGTACAACGTAGCGTTCTCAAGGCATACCAATCCCACGTACGCACGTCGGAACGCCGACGCAGTTATCTGTCCGCTACGTAATGCGATCCCGGCTGGAGAGAGCTTCAGTTTGTCTGTAGACTTCCTAACATTTGCAGATACCTGGTTAGCGGAGCTGTTGACAGCTGCAGCAGTAGCAGCAAGATGGATGGATGGATGGATAAGACTGTACCCTTTAGATCGGGCGGCGGCTCACGCCACCTAGCCGTAATACAGTTAAATACTAGCACTGTGTAGGTGACGGAATTTTCACTCGTGCCTTGATTGTAGCCACCAGTCAGATAACCTCCTCCTGGTTATTTCTACCCGCTTAAAGTCTATTTTACCTTCACTGTCCCTAAACCCCAATGCTTTGAACAATTCTGCGCCATTTTCTTGAACTGTAGGGTGAAGCCCTTTACAGACCAGTATCAAGTGTTCAGCCGTTTCTTCCTCCTCTCCACACGCACTACATAACGTGTCTATTCCTTCGTATTTGGCTCGGTACGTCCTGGCCTCAAACAGCAGAGAACTACCGTGAGAATTATCGTAGATCTTTTCCTTCGCAATTTCCTGCTTGAAAGTTCGGTAGGTCTCCAGTGCTGATTTCATACTCATCCCTATTTTCCACATGTCCCTTTCAGTTTCATTCACATTCTTCTTAACCGACAGTTCCCTTTGGTTCGGTCTCCTGCGGTTTTCAAAGTATTCACTTGTCAATTTTCTGGTCCGCTTCCTCCATTTTGTATCGACATTCCTCATGTACAAGTAGCTGAAAACTTTCCTAGCCCAATGCTCCTCCCCCATTTCTCTCAATCGCTCCTCAAATTTTATCTTGCTGCTAGCCTCCCTGCCCTCAAATGATGATCCATCCCATGTCACCTTGTACCCCCTGATTTGGTGTATTCCCATGTGCTCTCAAAGCCAGCCTTACCTATGCCACGTTGCTTAACTTCTAATCTTGCTTGAACCTCTTATCTCATACACAAGACAGCATTGCCGAACGTCAGACCAGGAACCATGACCCCTTTCCAGATCCCTCTCACAACATCATACCTATTGTAATTCCACAGTGCCCTATTTTTCATTACAGCTGCATTCCTGTTACCTTTAGTCGCCACGTATCTTTCGTGCTCCCTTAGATACTAAGCCCCGTTGCTTATCCATACGCCAAGGTATTTGTATTTATCCACTATTTCCAGTGTGACCTCCTGTATCCTATGCTCACTGCCTTGGTTATCATTAAAAATCATGACTGCCGATTTTTCCTTACTGAACTTCAAATTTAACCTATCTCCCTCATTACCATAGATGGCTATCAATCCCTGCAAATCTTCCTTATTGTCGGCCATTAATACTATATCATCTGCATACATCAATGCTGGTAATGACTGTTCAAATCGTTTTCCTCGCTTGACAAAAGAGAGGCTGAAGCCAAGTCCACTCCCTTCTAATTTGGCTTCTAATCCTCTTAGGTACAGCATAAATAACAAGGGTGACAGGGGACACCCTTGTCTAAGCCCTCGTTGTATCTCTATAGGCTTGGATACCTGCTTTGCCTATTTTATAACTACCCTGTTATCATTATAAATATCCTTTAAGAGATTAGTTATTCCATGTTCCACATCTAGTGTGTCCAGTATTTCCCACAAGTCCTCTTGAATCACACTATCGTAGGCTCCCTTGATATCCAGAGATGCCAGCCACAGGGGTCTGTGTTTTTTTTCTGCAATTTCAATACACTGTGTCAATGAGAACAGATTGTCCTCCAACCTCCTTTGTTTCCAGAACCCATTTTGCAGTTCCCCCAGCACCCCCTCATCCTCTACCCATGCCTGCAGCCTTTCCTTTATAATTTGCATCACCAGCCTGTAAACCACTGATGTCACTGTTATAGGGCGGTAGTTGTTTATGTCTGCTTTGTTCCCCTTTCCTTTATAGATCATGCTCATTCTGCTTAGTTTCCACCCATCGGGACTTCACCATCCATTACTGTTTTGCTCTCTGCCTCTCTTAATGTTTGCTTAGACTTTGGACCCAATTTATGAGCATAATTGGGATGCCGTCAGGGCCTGTTGATGTGCTACTAGGAACTCTCTTCTCTGCCGTTTCCCACTCGTTGTCCAAGTGGAGCCACTGCGCTACTTGCTCTATCCTTGTCTGTTAGGATGCATGTGGCGCTTCCTTGTTTAAATTTTTCTGTCATCATTGTTCTTATATATTCCATTGCCTCATCCCCTTCTAGCCTGACATCTTGAGCTGTAGTTATAAACCTCTGCTCTAGGCTTGTCTTGTTATTCAGGAAGTTGAGATGGTTCCAGAACTTTGCAGCTGCCTTTCTGTCCTTCTTGTTTACTTCTGCCAACCACTGGGCCCCCTTTCTTCTAATCTTTTCATTGATAAGATGGGATGCTTCCCTTCTACAGCTTAAGAAGTTAGTTCCATTTTCTTTCGACATCATCTTCCGGTTCACCCCTCTACTTAGCATATCTGTGTTCCTTCGAGGCTTCCTGACGTTTTACTATGGCCCTCTTAACTTCCTCGTCCCACCAGCTCTTGGGTTTGTCTCTCTCTTTCCCGGTCGACTTGGCTCGTACTTTAGCAAGCTCTAGCTCAGTCTAGTTAGCTTTGTGTACGTCCACACTGTTTTAGTATCCTCGGTGATTACTTTCTCAATTTGTTTAGTTGCTATTTCTGTTTGCCTTCTTTCCGAACAAAAGTTCCTCTGTGGTTGCTCATCTTGCCCCCTTCCTATTTTCATTTCTCTTCCAAAACTCAGCTTGATACGTTTGTGATCACTACCTAGGCTTCTGGAGCCATATTCATCTATGTTCATTACCCTTAACCTATCATACATCCTGTGTGACATCAGTGCATAATCTATCGTTGACTGTAGCCCTCCTACCTCCCATGTTATCTGCCCTTCACACTTCTCAGTACTGTTGCAAATGATTATATCATGCCTTTCACACATATCCATTAGCATTTTGCCGGTTGAGTCAGTATACCCATCCATATCCTCTATGTGCACGTTCATATCTCCCAGTATAATTATCCCGCACTCTTTTCCTAGTTCGTCAGTATCATTTGCTATGCACTCCACCATTTCTCGGTTTTCCTCTCTGGCTTTTGCTCCTGTCCACAAGTATACAAAACCAAGGAGCGTCATCTGCCCTGCCACTTTTCCCTTTAGCCACAAATGTTCCCTGCACTCCTGCTTGACCCATTGCCAACCTGCACCCTTATGAATAAATGCCCCGATTCCACCCCCCTTTCTGCTGCCTTCTGTTCTATTGCAATATTCCCATGCATAGTCCGGATTGCAAGGTGGTTGCTCCATGTCCCTAAGATGTGTCTCTACAAACCCATATACCATCAGTTCCTCCTGCCTCAGCTGCTCTTCTATCTCTCCCCACTTCAACCTATTCCTGCCACCCTGCATATTATATACCCTATGCCTGAATTAGTTTGGCTCTCGTGCTTACGTCGATTTCTTCTCCCACGGACTCTACGCGTCTTGAATATTTGTGCCCCTTGGAAATCGTCCTTGTCTGCACTGTTGGCCTCAGGGCTCTGGGTCCCCCTAAAAAAGCTGTGGCTTGGCGACCCATTCTATTACCTACCCTCCTGCCCGTAGCGCCACTGTAATGAATGCCATCTTGTGCAAAGGGGCGAGAGCCGGGCCCGTACACGTCCTGGTTTACCTCCATTACGCTGTACCCAAGCTGCCGGCCCATACCCCTAATGACACAGTTAGCCTCTACCACTCTTCTTTCCATCCCGCTAGACTGCCCCCGGACGTCTGGGATTGTGCATATAGTCACATGTACACTCTCAGAGGCTTCTCTAAGTTCACGCACCCCACCCTCTAACTGTCTCTGAAGGCTGTGGTTTTTTCCCTTCAGCACATCGTTGAGACCAGCATGAATAATGACGAGGTATTCGCCATTCATGCTGTCCCCTACCACTACCTGAGCTTTGGCCAGTGCATCCATCATGCACTTCCCTGACTGGGCCTCCACTCTCACCCTCCTGTCTGCCTTCACTGTCGTGAAGACGCCCTCCTCAACCCTGGCCACGTTGGAGTCCCCCACCACTAGGACCCTTCTACGCTCCAATCGTTCGCTTCCAGCTTGAGATTGTTGCGCTCCTGTTCGCGCCCGCTAATTCCCCGTCCGCCGTGTGCTCCCGACTCGCGGCCCCGAGCCCGCTGCCGGTGCTCCCTGCCCCGCCGGACTGCCGCGCCACATCGCTGTAGCTTCTCGAAGCCTCCATGCTGTCGCCAGCTCCCACCTGTGTCACTGCGGCCCCCAGACCTCCTTTCCTGCCTGAGAATCCGTGCTGCCCTCGCCTTTCGCCTCACCCCGCTCGGAACCGGGATCAAGCGCCATTAGCGCCTTTACCCGCTCCTCGAGCTCGTCCCGGCTCTCCCGTTCCTCCCTGAAATCGCCCTCCATTCGCTCTACTAGGCGGGCGGTAGCCTCCTCCCGCTCACGCGACGCTCCGAGCTGTGTTGGAGCTCAATCCTCCGCTCTCGTTCCACCCTCAGCTTCCCCTTCAGCTCCTCAATACTAGCCTCCATGCGTTGCACGGCCGCCTTCACTCCCTCGCACAGCCTGCACGCGAAGCTCGCCTTCTCAGCGTCGGCTAAGCTCGCGTAGGCCGTCTCGTCTAAATAGCACCAGCGCTTGCATTCCCCGCACTAGAGCACTGCACGGGCCGTAATTCTCGGCCCGGGCCCGGAACTCGTTCAAATTTACCCGCCCGAACCCGGCCCGGTGACTCAAAATGGGACCCGGGCCCGGCCCGAACCCGAGAAAAAATTTCGCCTACCCGGCCCGGCCCGGCCCGGCCCGACCACAGATCAGGCCCGACTGAGGCCCGACCCAGTAATCTAGGAGGTGTTGCCCGAACATGGAATCGACAGCAAGGTGTTTTAACTGGCAAATATATACGCTTTTTGGCGTATGTTTCGCTAGCAATTATACTTTAACATACGGTAATTTGTTGTAAAAAGGGGCTCACGGTGCAAACAGTTGAGCGGACATATTGGATACAATGATTGTTTGTTCGGTAGTGGTATTCTATACCCATTTTTTTCTGCAAATACACTGGGGATCGTGAAGGGCGTTTTGTAGCTGACATTGTAGCAAAGAAAGTGATTTGCAGCACGAGTTCAGTTTCGTTAGGGAGCGCAATAACAACAAAGGATTGATTGATAGATGGATAAACTTTGTTGTGGTCCATCGGAACGCGCTCTATAGCACGTTGCGGGGCGCTCCGACATCGGAGCGGCATGACTTCGCCGCCGCGTAACACGGAGCACCGCCAGAGCATGTGTTCTAGATTGGCTTGGCAGAGAACAAAACATTCACTTCACTTTGTTTTTATTGCACTCTATAGCCTATTGAAATTTATAGCATGCTCTAACCACAAAGCCAATCGTGCACCGTTCTCGATATGTAGAACCTGTTTTCACCATTGTAGCACCTGTCCACAGCAAGAGAAACAAAGAAAAAAAGACAAATTTTGACCGTTGTTGTAAATACACTAATCTATAGGTAAAGGTGTGGAACCGCGTGCACCACGTGTATGCGTATAAGCAGCCGAAAGGAAGAAAAAGCTATTTGTCATAGCATGATTTTCATATACCGCACCACTGCTAGTATAACTATACAGTCTATAAGTTTGTTATGGCATAGTTTATAGTTTACTTCTTCACATGTTATTTTGCTAAAAATCAATGTATCAAGAGATTCCTGCTTTAAGCACGCCATGCGCTGTTGCATCACATATCTTGCCGCGCTAAAGCTTCTTGCACTGCTCGCACTGGCCGCACGGGCGCACCACATCTGCCTTGCCAATAGCGAAAGCGTCGGCAGTCGTTCTTCCACCACTGAAGCAAATCTAGGATGTCTTTGTGGACCTCTGCAGAATGACCATAGCTGTCCAGCTCATGCCCTTCGTTCCCGAACATAGTGCCTCTCTTGAATTTGAGATCTCCTTGATTTTTCAGCAGTGTATGTTATGCACGGTTTGCACCGTGCTTGCTTTTTTTTTTTCATATTATAATGGCTTATGCCTTCCCAGCGATGTTGCACCGCTAGAAGGTGGCCATTGGACTACACGGTTAGGACTGGTAGGAGGTGGACGAAGCGATTTCGATATATTTTCGGGGTTCGTTCGGGTTTGGTAATAAAGGTGCGACTAAGCTTCTCGAAACTTACTCATTGAATGCATATGGTTCGAGGTAAGGGGACATCATCCGGCACGGAATCTGTCATAGTCCTTTTTCAAGCAGATATTTCGTCAAGCGAATATAGTTCAAGCGAATATAGTTCAAAGGCGAACTGCTGCGCCGGCCGCGTGCACGTGCCCTCGATGCCCCTCGGTTTCCTCTTCGATAGAGTCTGGCGCGCTCCAAGTTGCTCCGTTCCACACTATTTTGCAATAATGGGTATCGATATGTTGTTGGACTCCTGCCGCCAAATCCCCTTCAGAAATGGTCCCGTATATGAGATATGGGAAAGGTCTGCTATGAAATGACGGTCTATTTACTTTTAGCTCGCCTGTTTCAGATAAATCAAGTAGCTCATATGCAAGAAGCAAAAGAAGTTCAGCACTTATCCCTCATAAAACTTCTCCAAATAGCTTACCCACATAAAAAAGTGTTTTTTCGAGATAAAATATGGGACTTATATGTATGCACAGCGTATGCGGAACAAGGCACATTAAAGAGAAAAACGATTTTTCTATTACCAGTAAATTACTCTTTTACCATACCAAAATCACCACGCTCGCCGCAACAAGACTCTTGCTAAGAGAGAAAACTAGCATGAAAATACAGGTAACGACGCCAACTTGAAAATCACACTGCAAACGCCGTGACGTCATAGATTCTGACTGCTTCTACTGGGCCCTACGTAGTTTATAGTGGGTAAAAATGAACTACATTGACCTCTGAGGGGCCTTAACAGACTTAACATACCAAGTTTGTGGAAATTTTGTTGAGCAAAGGTCCCCAAAATACGACGAATACAGTTTGAAATCCGTGACGTCACGTGCGGAGATTTCAGCGCGAAATTTCAAAATGGAAATTTGACCTTGATTTTCTCCTTTATTAGTAAACTCATTAATGGTGGAATTGATGACGTTCGGGTTCTCAGAGTACGCTTTATCGGTCTAAACCAATTCAGTCTTTCACTTTAGTGTCCCCTTAAGAACGGAGCAAGGTTCAAGCCCGGCCCGACCCGAGCCTGCCACCTCAAACCCGGTCCCGGCCCTAAGCCCGGAGCTTCAGGCCCGAGCCCGGCCCGGGCCCGCCGTGAAAACTACTTTACCCGGCCCGGCCCGACCCACGGGCCGGGCCCGGGTTTTCGGGTAGGCCCGAGCCCGTGCAGTGCTCTACCCCGCACTGCACTAGCTCACTCTCGTCCGTGGTTTTTCTAGCCTGCTTAGCCATCGCCCGCTGGACCATCAGTAACCAAACGGGGGTACCGAACCCACTACCACTGTTTAAAGGCCAACTCCGGCGATTTTTCGAGGTCGATGGGTCTCAATGAAATTCGCTGGGTACGTTCCTTTGCACGTTTCCGTCATTTATGCCAAATTACAGGCTTGAGACATTCGCAGATTGTTTGCAAATGAATTTTAAAGATTGTCTGTCTGTGACGTCGGTATTGGGAAGGCGGCGGAAGTGACGCAACCGAGGGCACCGCTAACTTCGGCGCTTCGGCCGCTACAGCGAGCGTCTGCTGTGCACAAGGCGACAGACAGCGTTGGTTTGGCCGGCGCTTCGCTGGTCGTCCCGGCTGTCACAGTTTTCATACTCGGCGCCGGCGTGACCGGCATGCCTTGCACGACTTCCGGTTCGTTCGTAACAACGTCTACGTCATACGTAGACAGCACACTCGGTTGGGTTTCGGTTTCGGTGTTGCGCTTTTTTGCCTATTTAAAATTATTCTCCAATTTGCCGAGTATTTCTGCTATCAGGCCCGTAACAGGAGCGTCTCAGGAACATAAAAGCACCATTACCGTGGCCACGTTGCACGTGGCCCACGGTACCACGGTACTCGCGAGTTACCAAAATTGAACTAGGAAACCGAAAAATACTATTTATATCGGTTATCCGAACACCCCTAATAAGAAATCGAGCGAGAGTAAAAAAAAAAACCAAATAAAAGGGAAAACTTATCGCTTTGCTTTGCTCGCTGCTCCTGCACGCCGATGCTGTCTCTGACTACCTTGACTCCCTGCTCCATCCTGCGCAGCTCATCCCTAGCCGTGCCTAGAGTACAGTGGCTAGAATAGGGAAGTGTGAAGACCGCGCCGCCTGCGCTGACGCTCTCCACCGATGCCTCGACCGGCGCTGTCTAGGTGGCGCTGGTTGTAGCTTACACGTCGCTCGCTCGGCTCGCTGCAGCGAAGCTGCCATGTCAAGGCTGATTTGTGGCGGATATGGTTTTGTTTGCGCCGTAAATTTACTATACTATATTGCTGGGCGTAAGTGTCTCATAAATAAATGAAATTCGCGGCAGATATTATCAAACATTATCACCGTATGGTATGACCGTACGCACAGTATCATAAGTGAAGCTTTACATCGTTCGCAAACATCGCGGCCAGCTAAACTTGCCGCTGCTTGTGATCATTCCTTGATGCTGAGAAATGTAACCGATTAACATTTTGAGGGGATTGCCATTTCACAAGGTTATACGCAACCTCAAGAAGCACGAAAAAATGCTACTATGACATCGATATTAATTTTCTTCATATTGTTATACAGATAGTTCTTAAGGATTTAATTATTCTTGCGTATTCACACTGAAAATATATTTCAGTTAACAACTGCACAGAAAATCGGAGAGCATTTCACTCTTCTCACACATTTTATTTAAAGTGGGAGGCATCAAAGTAGGGAAGAAAGCTAGCACACTATAGGGCGACGCACATAACATCGCTCTTCGAAGCTTGAGGTGCTTTTATCTTCCTCTTGCAGAACATTTCTGTTTGTTTAGAGGTTTCGTGAAGAAGTGAAGCCGTGTGAGAACAAAAAACTTGATTATATGGTGCTCGTCAGATCTTGCTTGTGCAAGTCGCACCCTACGGATGGTACGGTCTGCATTGAGTTAGGAAGTTCAACTATAGTGTCCCTTTGGAGCTTATTATAACTGAACCACAATGTGAATGTGTCCTCCAGTGCCTCCACAAATGAAAATAGTTCCGGTGACAGGTACAAAAGCCCTCCAACATCACAGAATGCTGCGAATGACGCAAGATCCTTATCTGCGTTCTCGAGGGATGTGAGCAGCTGCTCAAAACAGTCCCGGCATTTCGTTGCCATAACTTTCCTCCGTGCCACATAGCCGGCCAAATAGTACACCAGTCTTCCGTCACTGACTTGCACAGGATACACATGGTCAGAAAGGAGAGTCGATGCCTGTAGTAGACTTGAACATTCGTCCAGGTTTCCAGTGTCCAGTAAATTGTAGACATGGATGGCCACTTCATCAGTTCCAACTAATGACGTAAGTATGTCACCTGCACAGTTGCCCGTGCCTGCTGCTTTTACCAAATTGTAAAAGCTAAGGGAATTCACGGCAGTAAGGAACTGGGTCGATGTGGGATGATCATATTGCACCCGGATAACTGACGAATTATGCCGAATAGCTTTTCGATTGGATCTTGGCGATTGGAACGACAGCATTCTTTTCCAAAGGCTTGTCTGCTCTTGGTATATTACGCTGCCACTGCTGGAACAAATGGTCGTCTTTCGGGACTCCAAGCAATGAATGGTTCTGCTTGCACGATTTCTACCCAGTTGAGCATCTGGGCACAAAACAGTGGCTCTGACGTCTGCTCGTGGCACACACCCCGCAAAAGACATAACGTAAACATGACAAGGCTGTCCGACCAGCAATGCAGCACGAAAGAACAGCGTAAACATGCAAAAGAATCACGTTTGACCGGCGAGTTGCAGCGTTGAACAACGTGTTCAGCCCGAGAGCCTGACGTGGATGGATGGATGGATGCTATGAGCGTCCCCTTTATAACGGGGCGGTGACATGTCTGCCACCATGCTCGAAGAAAAAAGAAAAACTTCCTTGTTTCATGCTGGCCTAATACCTTGTCTACATTGATTAAATCTATCTTATTATACCAAAAATATTTATAAATTCACGGTCTATCTCTCTGCCTCTTAAGGCAGAATGACCTTATTTCCCCCCCCCCCCCCCCCATTATTTATTTTTGTACTTTATCTCTACTCTTCTGCCACCAATACTCTAACCGTCTCTTACTTATTTCTATCGCGGACGTGTTCAGCTTTTCATTGTTGTCCCTAAAACCCAAGGCTTCCTGTAGACTCGTGCCCACAAGTATACCTGGGTGAATATAGCCACATTCAATCAGTACATGTTCCATCGTTTCCTTAGTTCCCCCGCAGCATGTACAGTGTTCGTCTTCGTTACTGAATCTCGCTTTATAACTTCGCGTTCTAAGGCAGCCCGACCTTGCTTCAAACAGTAAAGCGCTTCCCCTTGAATTATCATAAAACCTTTCCCTCCTTATTTCGTTTTTTCCCTTTCGGTAGTTACTCAGAGCCGGCTTCTTTTCCATCGCTGTCATCCAATAAGTCCTCTCCGCCTCCCTGACCTTCCGCTTAATGCTCCCTGTTGCCATATCGCCCGCACTGCTAGCCGTATATTTACTGGTGAGCCTCCTAGTTCTCTTTCTCCACTGCGTGTCAACGCTTTTTCTATACAAATACCTGAAAACCTTCTCTGCCCATCTACTCTTCTTCATTTTCCTCAGCCTCTCTTCGAATCTCATTTTGCTCTGAGCTTCCCTCACTTCAAAGCCTGTCCATCCCATATCACCCTTTACAGCCTCAATTGTCGTCTTCCCGTGAGCGCCCAACGTGAGGCGGCCCACCGTCCTTTGATTTACATCCAATCCTGATTGTACCTCTGACTTCATGCAAACCACTGAGTTCCCAAATGTAAGCCCCGGGACCATCACACCCTTCCACAGCCCTCGAAGCACCTCGTACCTATTGTATCCCCATAAAGCTCTGTGCTTCATAATTGCAGCATTCCTCTTTCCCTTTGCTACCGCTGCTTTCTCTTGTACCTCCATATATCTATCCCCCTCATTTACCCATACTCCGAGGTACTTGTACTCGCTTACCCTCGGTATTTTTTGGCCCTGTATGAAGACCGCATGGTCTTCGTGATCATTGAATACCATCAATCCACATTTTGTGGCACTAAATCCTAGTCCTAGAGCCTCACATTCCCTTCCGCATATATCTGCCAGTCGCTGTATATCATCTTGACTGTCCGCAAATAAGACAATATCATCAGCATAAAATAGACCTGGAAGCTTCTGCTCAACCATCGTGCCGACCTGTTTGTGTGACAAATTAAATCCAATGTTGCTACCTTCTAGCGCTTTTTCCATTCTCACCATGTACAGCATGAATAACAGCGGGGACAAAGGACATCCCTGTCTCAGCCCCTTGCTAATTTCAACGCTGTCCTTGCTACTTATTCCTTCCCATTCTATACAAACTGTATTTTCTCGGTACATTTCCCTCAAAAGCTGTATACAGTCGTCCCCTATGCCCACTTCTTTCAATATATCCCACAAAATTTCCTGCTTAACGTTGTCATACGCTCCGGTGATATCTAGATAAGCTATGTATAAGGGCCTGTTTTCTATTTTAGATATTTCTATACACTGGGTAAGAACAAACAGATTATCGTCTAACCGCCTGTCGATTCGAAATCCATTCTGAAGTTCTCCCAAAATATCATTTTGTTCTACCCACGCTTCTATTTTTAATTTTACTGCCTGCATCGCCAACCTGTATAGCACCGATGTAATGGTTAGCGGTCTATACGAGCGAATGTTATCCTTTTCTCCCCTGCCTTTATAGATTAAGTTCATTATCCTTTTCTCCCCTGCCTTTATAGATTAAGTTCATTCTACTTTTTCGCCAACTGTCTGGTATTTCCCGCTCCTGTAAGCACTTTTCTACGGCTTTCAGCAGTGCTTCTTTAGTGTTATGTCCGAGTTCGTTAATGAGGCTGACGGGAACCCCATCTAAGCCCGGAGTAGTGCGCTTAGGAATTTTTCCTTCGGCCTTCTTCCAATTGAAATTCTCTAGTACTACATCTTCGTCAGTTGCACTCCTTTGCGTACTATTACCTACCGGGGGAATCCCCTGGGTGACCTTTTTAAACGAATCGGCTGTTATCTTTCGGATGTAACCTAGCGCTTCATGCCCTTCCAATTGATTTCCTCCTTCGTCTACCAAACGTTGTTGCATTGTGACAGATACCTAGCGCTTTTAGGTGGCTCCAAAATATCCTAGGCGCGGCCTTCTTCTTTTCGCGAATCTCTGTCATCCAGCGTTCACTTTCACCTTTAATTTTTGCCTCGACTAATTTCTGCACGATGGATTTTTGCTCTAAATATATTTCCCATATTTGGTTGACTTCGTCCTGTGGCCGTTTCTCTTTTTTTGCCTGTCTGTGCTCCCGTGATGCCTCACGTCGCTTCTCGATCGCCTCCCGGATTTCTTTGTTCCACCAACTTTTTGGCTTTCTCTTTCCTTTCCAACAAATAGTTTTCTTCTCTTTTTCCATTTCTTTTGTGATTATATGTAGCAGCTCACTATACTTCCAGTCTTTGCCTGGCAGTTCGTCTACTTTTTCTTCGACTCTTGCGGCTACATTCGTTATTTGTTTGTCATTTAGATACAAGCTGCCAGATTTTGATTCTATGTTCTTATTTTCAGTTTTATATCCCATTTGTAATATTATGCGTTTATGATCACTACCCAAGCTGTTAATGCCTTCCTCGTCTATTCTCATCTCTCTAAGTTTGTCATATATTCCTTCTGTCATGAGACAATAATCAATGCTCGATTGCCTGTTTCCGACTTCCCACGTGATCTGCCCCTCACACTTCGGCCCCACGTTAACTATCTCAAGACTATGTTGCTCGCAGAGATCTACCAATAACTTGCCATTGGTGTCTGAATATCCGTCAAGGTCACGAATGTGAGCGTTCATGTCCCCTAGAAGGATTATTTCGGCATCATGACCAAATTCTTTAATATCGGTGCTTATGCATTTCACTATCTCCAGATTCTTTTCTCTGCAGTTATTCCCCGTCCACAAGTATGCTACACCTAGCCACGTTTTCTTTCCACCTACTGTGCCCGAAACCCAAAGGTGCTCTGAACACGTCTGCTTCACTCTATCCCATTTTGTTCTGCTATGAATTAGCATTCCAACACCCCCACCTCTCCTTTCTGATGTGATCCTATTACATCCTCCCCAAATATAATTGTCAATATGTGGTGGCTCTTCCAAGTCTCTAAGGTGTGTTTCTGTAACCGCATAAACACCTATCTGTTCCTTGTTTAACTGTCCCTCAATCTCTAACCATTTTTCCTTTTTTCTGCCACCCTGCATGTTAATGTAACTAATTGCAACACGCGCCTTCTCCCTTCTTTTACCTTTTCTCTGGTTTTTCGCTATACTGCCTGTCAAAGAGTCCCTCTGGTTGTTTTCCTCATTACAAGCTACCCTGGGCACCGAAGGGCCCGCGTGCCCCCCAAAAAAGCTACTGCGCGTCCCGCAAGTCGCCAACCCACCTCATGACCAAGCCTCCTATCGAAGTGTATTCCGTCTCTTTGAAAACCACCCCACCTGTACACCTGTGCACGTGGATGGATGGATGGATGGATGCTATGAGCGTCCCCTTTAAAACGGGGCGGTGACATGTCTGCCACCAGGCTCGAAGAAAAAAAAAAAAGCTTCCTTGTTTCATGTTGGCCTAATACCTTATCTACATTGATTAAATCTATGTTATTATACCAAAAAATATAAATTCACGGTCCATCTCTCTGCCTCTTAAGGCAGAATGACCTTATTTTTCCGCCATTATTTATTTTTGTTCTTTATCTCTACTTTTCTGCCACCAATACTCTAACCGTCTCTTACTTATTTCTATCGCGGACGTGTTCAGCTTTCCATTGTTGTCCCTAAAACCCAAGGCTTCCTGTAGACTCGTGCCCACAAGTATACCTGGGTGAATATAGCCACATTCAATCAGTACATGTTCCATCGTTTCCTTAGTTCCCCCGCAGCATGTACATTGTTCTTCTTCGTTACTAAATCTCGCTTTATAACTACGCGTTCTAAGGCAGCCCGACCTTGCTTCAAACAGTAAAGCGCTTCCCCTTGAATTATCATAAAACCTTTCCCTCCTTATTTCGTTTTTTCCTTTTCGGTAGTTACTCAGAGCCGGCTTCTTTTCCATCGCTGTCATCCAATAAGTCCTCTCCGCCTCTCTGACCTTCCGCTTAATGCTCCTTGTTGCCATATCGCCCGCACTGCCAGCCGTATATTTACTGGTGAGCCTCCTAGTTCTTTTTCTCCACTGCGTGTCCACGCTTTTTCTATACAAATACCTGAAAACCTTCTCTGCCCATCTACTCTCCTTCATTTTCCTCAGCCTCTCCTCGAATCTCATTTTGCTCTGCGCTTCCCTCACTTCAAAGCCTGTCCATCCCATATCACCCTTTACCGCCTCATTTGTCGTCTTCCCGTGAGCGCCCAACGCGAGGCGGCCCACCGTCCTTTGATTTACATCCATTCCTGATTGCACCTCTGACTTCATGCACACCACTGAGTTCCCAAATGTAAGCCCCGGAACCATCACACCCTTCCACAGCCCTCGAAGCACCTCGTACCTATTGTATCCCCATAAAGCTCTGTGCTTCATAATTGCAGCATTCCTCTTTCCCTTTGCTACCGATGCTTTCTCTTGTACCTCCATATATCTATCCCCCTCATTTACCCATACTCCGAGGTACTTGTACTCGCTTACCCTCGGTATTTTTTGGCCCTGTATTAATACCGTATGGTCTCCGTGATCATTGAATACCATCAATCCACATTTTGTTGCACTAAATCCTAGTCCTAGAGCCTCACACTCCCTTCCGCATATATCTGCCAGTCGCTGTATATCATCTTGACTGTCCGCAAATAAGACAATATCATCAGCATAAAATAGACCTGGAAGCTTCTGCTCAACCATCGCTCCGACCTGTTTGTGTGACAAATTAAATCCAATGTTGCTACCTTCTAGCGCTTTTTCCATCCTCGCCATGTACAGCATGAACAACAGCGGGGACAAAGGGCATCCCTGTCTCAGCCCCTTGCTAATTTAAACGCTGTCCTTGCTACTTATTCCTTCCCATTCTATACAAACTGTATTTCCTCGGTATATTTCCCTCAAAAGCTGTACACAGTCGTCACCTATGCCCACTTCCTTCAATATATCCCACAAAATTTCCTGATTAACGTTGTCATACGCCCCGGTGATATCTAGATAAGCTACGTATAAGGGCCTGTTTTCTATTTTAGATATTTCTATACACTGGGTAAGAACAAACAGATTATCGTCTAACCGCCTGTCGATTCGAAATCCATTCTGAAGTTCTCCCAAAATATCATTTTGTTCTACCCACGCTTCTATTTTTAATTTTACTGCCTGCATCGCCAACCTGTATAGCACCGATGTAATTGTTAGCGGTCTATACGAGCGAATGTTATCCTTTTCTCCCTTGCCTTTATAGATTAAGTTCATTCTACTTTTTCTCCAACTGTCTGGTATTTCCCTCTCCTGTAAGCACTTTTCTACGGCTTTCAGCAGTGCTTCTTTAGTGTTATGTCCGAGTTCGTTAATGAGGCTGACGGGAACCCCATCTAAGCCCGGAGTAGTGCGCTTAGGAATTTTTCCTTCGGCCTTCTTCCAATTGAAATTCTCTAGTACTACATCTTCGTCGGTTGCACTCCTTTGCGTACTTTTACTCACCGGGGGAATCCCCTGGGGGACCTTTTTAAACGAATCGGCTGTTATCTTTCGGATGTAACCTAGCGCTTCATATCCTTCCAATTTATTTCCTCCTTCATCTACCATATGTTGTTGCATTGTGACAGACTTCCTACCCAGCGCTTTTAGGTGGCTCCAAAATATCCTAGGCGCGGCCTTCTTCTTTTCGCGAATCTCTGTCATCCAGCGTTCACTTTCACCTTTAATTTTTGCCTCGACTAATTTCTGCACAATGGATTTTTGCTCTAAATATATTTCCCATATTTGGTTGACTTCGTCCTGTGGCCGCTTCTCCTTTTTTGCCTGTCTGTGCTCCCGTGATGCCTGACGTCGCATCTCGATCGCTTCCCGGATTTCTTTGTTCCACCAACTTTTTGGCTTTTTCTTTCCTTTCCAACAAATAGTTTTCTTCTCTATTTCCATTTCTTTCGTGATTACATGTAGCAGCTCACTATACTTCCAGTCTTTGCCTGGTAGTTCGTCTACTTTTTCCTCGACTCTTGCGGCTATATTTGTTATTTGTTTGTCATTTAGATACGAGCTGCCAAACTTTGATTCTATGTTCTTATTTTCAGTTTTATATCCCATTTGTAATATTATGCGTTTATGATCACTACCCAAGCTGTTAATGCCTTCTTCGTCTATTCTCATCTCTCTAAGTTTGTCATATATTCCTTCTGTCATGAGACAGTAATCAATGCTCGATTGCCTGTTTCTGACTTCCCACGTGATCTGCCCCTCACACTTAGGCCCCACGTTAACTATCTCAAGACTATGTTGCTCGCAGAGATCTAGCAATAACTTGCCATTGGTGTCTGAATATCCGTCAAGGTCATGAATGTGAGCGTTCATGTCCCCTAGAAGGATTATCTCGGCATCATGACCAAATTCTTTAATATCGGTGCTTATGCATTTCACTATCTCCAGATTCTTTTCTCTGCAGTTATTGCCTGTCCACAAGTAAGCTACACCTAGCCACGTTTTCTTTCCACCTACTGTGCCCGAAACCCACATGTGCTCTGAACACGTTTGTTTCACTCTCTCCCATTTTGTTCTGCTATGAATTAGCATTCCAACCCCCCCACCTCTCCTTTCTGATGTGATCCTGTTACATCCTTCCCAAACATAATTTTCAATATGTGGTGGCTCTTCCAAGTCTCTAAGGTGTGTTTCTGTAACCGCATAAACACCTATCTGTTCCTTGTTTAACTGTCCCTCAATCTCTAACCATTTTGCCTTTTTTCTGCCACCCTGCATGTTAATGTAACTAATTGCAACACGCGCCTTCTCCCTTCTTTTACCTTTTCTCTGTTTTTTCGCTATACTACCTGTCAAAGAGTCCCCCTGTTTGTTTTCCTCATTACAAGCTACCATGGGCACCGAAGGGCCCGCGTGCCCCCCAAAAAAGCTACTGCGCGTCCTGCAAGACGCCAACCCACCTCATGGCCAAGCCTCCTATCGAAGTGTATTCCGTCTCTTCGAAAACCACCCCACCTGTGCACCTCTCTGTTTATTTCCACTACCTCGATGCCTTTCTCTCTACTCATCTGCCATATCTCTTTGTTTGCGTCGACAACCGCTCTTTGCAGGTTGCCGTCACGCACCGGTACCTCCGGTATTGTGCATACCACTATCTGCACCTGAGGGGAAATGGCGCGCATGTCATCGACCCCTTTCGCCAATGTGGTCGCTAGTTCGGCTGATTCGTTACTCAAGACGTCGTTTAGACCTCCCGCGATTATCACGAGGTTACGTCCATTAGACTTAGCTGCGAGTTTTGCGTTAGCTTGTCTCATCACTGATCCCAGCCTATGGCCCGGGAACTTTCCTATTAAAACTCGTTTGTCGCCTCTCACCCTTTCCTTGACTGCTTCTGCGCATGTAGCTAAGTTCGAGTCCCCGGCGATTATCACGTGATCTGACTTTTCTGGTGGACTCTCCCGCACCTGGCCACTGCACCTGTTACTAGCGCGTGCTACTGCTGTTGTTTTGTCCCCTCCCGTTCCCAAGACTACTTCGCGGAAGGTGGGTCCTGTGTCCCTTGCACCTGTCTTTTCCAAACCTGTTTCCCCCTTCGCGCCTACCACTGTGGGGGTCGATGCCCCATTTTTCCCGCTGTCGCCTGCTTCCCTGTTCCCCGTGGCTACATTTGCTGGCATGGCTACATTTGCTGGCATGGCTACCTTTGCCAATCCCTCCTCGGCTGACTTAAGCCTTTCCGCCATAGCCCTCGTTTTTTCCCGCTCTGTCGCTACCGCTTTCTCCAGCTCGGAGATTCTCACCTTGAGCTCATTCTGGGCGGCCATCATTATTTCCATCTTCGCCTCTAACTCGCATTGCTTACACTTGGCGTCAGCTCTCTCTGTCGTCTCATCCTCACAAACCTCTATTTTCCGCCCCATTCCGCATCCTGAACACTTTACGGTCTTTTTGACCATGGCTATAGAGCATTCACGCGGCAGATTAGATACACTTAAAGCCAAATGATATCACAAAACTCCGCACTTCAAAGCACCTGTGCACCTTTCAGCCACGTGGTGGCCAAAAAAAAACAAATATTAAAAAAAAAACACCCGAAGCGACTGTCACACCACTTTGTACCAACAGCACAAAGTTGTAAGCTCTATTAAGCTGCAATCTAGTGGCTTAACTAAAGAAACAAGCTCGAATCATGCAAAAAAAAAAAAGCACTTATCTGACGCTGTCATTCCGGAGCCCACGAAAAACACGTCCGTCCTCTAGCAGCACCACCCGAGAAGTCCACGTGTATACGACAGCGCGCGCCACCTAGCGGAAACATCGTAAGGCGGCTTCACTACCTCCCATTGCAGCCGCTTGGCGGTGATCACACTTCTAGTATTCTAGCCACTGTCCGTGCCCTAGCATCAGAACCGGTAGCGACATCTTGTGGCGTTTTGTCCAAATTCGGGAGGCAAGGTCTAAATTCCAACACATGGGCAGACTGAAATTCCTGCCAGAAACTAACTTCAGCGGCCGAATATACCTGCATCTCCGATACAAAGGCATTAAAAACCTCTGGATGCAACGACTTGCAACATTAGAATCAAAATTCTGCCCGAACCCAAATCTCCAACAAACCAAAAAAGAAAACGAATGGCATCAGGAAGTGAGCGAATGGATCACCCAGATCAGCACGGACATCTGGCGTAAAGCGGTCACCAAGAAACACAGCCTACCGTGTTATGCAACACATAAATTGGCACCGGGCTGTGAATCATATTACAGAGGAGACAAATCAAGCGCACTACTATTCCAGGCTCGCACGGGGTCTCTGGCGACTGAACGACGACGTCATGAACTCTTTGACTCCGACCCGTCGTGCCGCCTATGTGGAGCATCCGAAGAAACTCACCCACGTTCTACAGGACTGCCCGCGCCTGCACGATAAGCCCCGCACCTCACCAAGTCTGCCGGAACTCCTGGGCCTGTCGGGCCCAACAGAAGAAACCCATTTCGATAGGGTCAATTACACCAAGGATCTCCTGCTACGCTGGGATCGTCTTAACAGAGGGGTCGCAAGAACATCGGCCAGGGAAACGCCCCACACACCGTCTTCTCCGGCCCCGCGCACCGGCACTCCGCCGCCTTGTTTCAATGGGTCAAAGCAGACTAACGAGAAGCTGGCAGGGCCAGTCATGCTTCAAGACCCAAGTCGAGAACAGTGGTTGAGACAAAGTACCAGCCTCACGGAACACCCAAACACGGCCGCTAGATAAGTGCCCCAACACACCGGTAAATATCAGCCATGTTTAAACGGCCACGGAGGTACACTGTAAAGCCCCTTCACCAAACCAATCGGTGTGTGTGTGTGTGTGTGTGTGTGTGTGTGTGTGTGTGTGTGTGTGTGTGTGTGTGTGTGTGTGTGTGTGTGTGTGTGTGTGTGTGTGTGTGTGTGTGTGTGTGTGTGTGTGTGTGTGTGTGTGTGTGCGCGCGCGCATTAAGCGACACCGTGACCAGTGACACTCCGCTTATGCACGAACAAAAGAAGAACGAAAACACTTGACATTCGTTTACATTTTTTTTCTTCCTCTGGCACTTAAACTGCCTGCCCTGTGTTAAAAGGGAATATGAACACCTACCTTACTTGCTTACTTACTTACTTACTTACTTACTCACTAACTACAATAATTTTTTTCTGTTTCTCCGTAGCGTGGCCGTTCTTGTCGCAAAAAAAAAAAAAAGCTACGAGAATACTGTGCTAATTATCTCACTGCTACTGCTTTACACAGTAAGCGGGTAAGTCGCTGCAATGTTATTTTGTTGGTGTCTGGTTATGCTTTGCATTGTCAGGTGTCGCCACCAGCGTTGTCCGTCTCGTACACGCCTCCGGTAACCCGTCCAGAACTCGTGACGTACGTTGTTTACAAAAAGGCCCCGCTCGATGACATCATCGTTTTCTGCTTCTATTTCCGATTCGGCACTTTCATGAACTTCAAAACTCAATTTAAAAACTTTTTAGGCTGTATTTGTGGCTGATATTGTACAGATGGCACCTATATGCATCCGTTAGTGTGATGCAACAGTCAAATTGTATCCGAATTTTTGTGTCACCACTCCTTTAAAGAGATCACCATCACCCAATGTCGTAGCGGAGTGTTCACCTCGGTTGAGATGTTGGCTACTAATGTGCTGGTCATTTGAACGGCAAAAACGGTACGAGCGCATTGTCTGCTGTTTCGTGTGCGTGTGGCTGATAGATCAGCCAGTTCCGCAGTACCCCTTGTTGGCACTTGTTTTCCATTGTAATTACTTCGCAATGCACACTTAAAGGGACACTCAAGAGCAAAACGATTTTTCTCGCATTAGTAAAGTAGTCTTCCATGATACCAAAAACACCACGCTTTCTGCGCGAAGACGCTTAATAAGCGAGAAAACGCGCAAAAAGAAAATACAGGTGGCGACGCCACCTTGGAATTCCCGCACCATTTGCTGTGACGTCACATTTTTGACGGCGCCTGCTTGGGCCTACGTAGTTCCTAATCGGTTAAATCGAAGTGCATTGTCTTCTGAGGGGGCCGGAGACTTGACCTAACGAGTTTGTGGAAATTTCGTCGAGCCAGTGGCGCCAAAATACGTTAAATGCTCTTTGAAGTCTTTTACGTCACGAATTACAAAGTTCGGCGCGAAATTTAAAAATGAAACTTTGAACTTTGTTTTCTCCTCTAATAATAAACCTGTGGTGGTGTAATAAACTACACAAGAGTTCTCCGAACACACTTTATCAATCTAAAACCAATTCATTGTTTTTCTTTAGTGTCCCTTTAATGGAAATTGCTGCGACCATGCATATCGGCAGCTTCTGTAAGTAGAGAGAGAAGAGGAAGGTTAACCGGAAGGTAGTATCCGGTATGCTACTCTGCACTGGGGTTGGGAAATAGGGGTTGAAAGAGACAGTCAGTAAGGGGAAACGAAACAAGGGGATATATTGTTCACCTGCATTTTGTAGTTTATGTTGCAGGCGACGGCACTGTGAAGAAAACGTATGGATAGACGGATGCTATGAGCGTGCCCTTTATAACAAGGCGGTAGTGTTCGCCACCGGGCTCGACAAAAAAAAAAAAAAAAATTGCAGCGAAGCTGTTAAGCAAATCGTTCCTAGTGAGTCGACCCAGAAAACTATCATCATCATCATCATAAACTGGTATGTGCCACAGAAATTGGGTAAATCCCACTACTCGCCACGAGAGGTCGGCAAACTCACGAGTCGACTCATTCAGACTGATCGGGCCGTGGGTGAGCGGGTACGGGTGGGTAATATTTTGGTGAGTTTGAGTCCGGCTGAGGAAAATGTTAGTGAGTCCACTTGAGGAAAATATTGGCGAGTCTTAGTCCGAGTGAGCCCTTAGCGCAAAAGATATTTCTTGAGTGAGCTACACCCTCTATTGCCGACCTATGGTCATATCTACTCATCTTCAGCATTCCTGTCAGCCTTATATCGGCTTACGTTTACACTCAAGTCTATTCACATATATTTCAACGCACTAGCGTTCATGCGCTACGTCAATATTTATTTATCAGAGGCGTGGGGTGGGGGCTATCAATTAAAGGGACACTAAAGAGCAAAACGATTTTTCTCGCATTAGTAAAGTAGTCTTCCACGATACCAAAAACACCACGCTTGCTGCGAGAAGACACTTAATAAGCGAGAAAACCCCCTACAGGTGGCGACGCCACCTTGGAATTCCCGCACCATTTGCCGTGACGTCACATATTTTTGACGGCGCCTGCTTGGGCCTACGTAGTTCCTAATCGGTTAAATCGAAGTGCATTGTCTTCTGAGGGGGCCAGAGACTTGACCTAACGAGTTTGTGGAAATTTCGTCGAGCCAGTGGCGCCAAAATACGTTAAATGCTCTTTGAAGTCTTTTACGTCACGAATTACAAAGTTCGGCGCGAAATTTAAAAATGAAACTTTGAACTTGCTTTTCTCCTCTAATAATAAACCTATGGTAGTGAAATAAACTACACAAGAGTTCTCCGAACACACTTTATCAATCTAAAACCAATTCATTGTTTCTCTTAGTGTCCCTTTAAGTGCGGAGCACTTTAGGGGCCCGAGCTGTCGCATGCTGTCGTCGCTTGGCGTAGCGCAGGCAAAACTACATATAGTATATCATCATCAAGGTGCTCGAAGAACAAGAGGGCGAAGACTGCTCCTTGGCGCGAGCGCACGCTCAATATGCCACAGATCTCAATATGCCATCTGTGGCACGCCCAATATACCATCTGTGGCATATTGAGCGAGCGCTCGTGCAAAGGAGACGTCGTCTTCCTCTTGTTCTTTGAGCGCCTTGATGATGATAATAAGTGCGGAGCACTTTAGGGGCCCGGTCTGTCGTATGCTGTCATCGCTTGGCGTAACGCAGGCAAAACCGCGTAGAGCATAGCCATCTGTGGCATATTGAACGTGCGGTCGTGCCAAGGAGACGTCTTCTTCCTCTTGTTCTTCAAGCGCCTTGATGATGATAATAAGTGCGGAGTACTTTAAGTGCCCGGGCTGGCGTATGCTGTCGTCGCTTCGCGTAACGCAGGCAAAACCACGTATAATATTAGAAAAAAGAAAGAGGAATCAAGCGAGAAATAGAAAGAGAGAGAAGAAAAAAAAAGGAAGAAACAAAGAAATAAAGAGAGAAAAAAAAACAGCAATGACTGGAACAGAGAAAAAGAAAGAGAGGAGAAAAGAAGGAGAAAACCCAAGAGAAACAAAGAAGGCTGCCCAGCTCCGCGCTTCCTTCAGGCTTGGCGCCACTATATAATGTTAAGCTGCCTTGTTTATTTTATTTTTTTTGTACCGTTTCGTGATCACGCCAGATTTTTCGCCCGATGAAAAAGATAAGACTTTCGCCTGAATAAATAAAAAACAAAGCAAGCAATGCAATTGACGGTGCTATAATATCGCACTCCCTCTGTGTGAAGATTAACGAAAAATTTGTACAATGCTGGAAAAATTTCATGAATGCTGGCAGGGTCTTTCTGTTTGTATCCCCTGTTGTCGTAATGTAGTCTTTTGTTCATCCTATATTTTTCTTCTAAAAATGCTTTGATGACGTGTGATTTAAGTTGTCTCGTACGCTGTTCTTATGTCTGTTTTGTTATTGGACCCCAAACTAGCCGCCAAGGTCCAAACAATAATGTGTGTATGCAATGAATCAAATAAATAAAAGCAAGATCTGTTTCCCCCGGGCACCGAAAAACACGGAGCAACCCCGCCGCCCGGCGTGAAGCCTTCGTGAAGGCGGCCAGTTGCAGCGCGCCGCACGTCAGCTCGAAGTGGGAGGAGCACCAGAGCGACGCTCGAACTCCGAGCAGCAGTCAGTTGGTCAAGGAGGCCGACGCAGCACGCGCGTGTGTTGTCGGTCGTGCTGGGTGCCATGCACCGGCGGCGCTTTCCGGTTCAGTCGACATGGCACTACTCCGGTCATGCTGCTGCTGGTTGTCCCTGAGGAAAGGGAGCTACGCCTGCGGTGTTTACACACTTGTGAGTAAGCATGCGCGCCTCATGAGCAGCAGACGCCAGTCCAGTAAGCTTCGTATGGTTAACCTCCCTGCCTTTCCTTCATTTCTTTCCTCCTCCTCCTCCTTACATTGTCTGTGTGCATCCCGTTGAAGACTGATTTGAGTGCTCGCTCGTCTTCATAGACATAGGCTTGCGCAGGGGGAGGGGGCGGCCGCCTCCTCCCCTAGTCACCTAAGAGGGGGGGGGGGGGCGCAAAGTCTACCCCATACATTGACTTAATAGGGAGGGAGGGCGCTGCGATGAACCTTCGCCCCCCCACCCCTGAAGTGGACCCCTGCGCAAGCCTATGTCCATAGATGATTATTCATCTCACAGTTACAGATGTCGGAAAACGAAAGTTTTTTTTTTTTTTTATGACGGCTCTCGCGCTGTATTTCAGCTATTGAATGTGCCTCATTGCAGTGCTCTTGTGGCGTTTCATCTTATTATGAGTGCGACTCAACGTACTTGTGAGGACCAGTGCTGATGTGCCATTAATTAGACAGATTTAGCAGAGCTTGATTGATTGAGCTGTCTGGTCAGGCTACTGGAATGACTTACACGACGCGAAATAACGAGAAGCACACCTCGACAGAACGAGCGCCAGCTGTTGCTATTGCCAACTACCAATTGTATCTCCGCTTTTTTTTTTTTCGGCTTACCGATTTTGTTGCTAAACACCGCGGTATGACTGAAAGGGAAGCGATTCTTCATCAGGCACTGGGGAATCCACATGGGTCAGGGCTGTTATGTACTCGACAAAGATCAGTCCTTCTCGATGGGACCACACCAGTGGCGTAAATCCAGTTAAATCGCAAGGGGGGACACACATCTTGCCATAGCGGCCATTTTGTTTTTATTTTTATTTATATAAATATTAAAATCATGCTCTGAAATATTTTTTTTTAAATGAGCATGGGTTCCTAGTTCATGTAATTGTATTGTTCAATTGAGTCTTCTCCGAAAGCGATCAAGCGGCAGTTGCGATTTCAATAGGCTCACATAGCTGAAGGGTATTAAACACAGGCCTATACACACACCACAAAATAAGCAGGAATTAACAAAAAAAAAGTTGATTCCACTAAACTCTCAAGCAATTCAGATATATGGCGTTTGAAAGATACATCTCAAGGGGGGACAATGCAAGGGGTGTCACCCCCCCCCCCCAGTCTGAACACAAGGGGGGTCAGGCTGGGGGGGGGGAGGGGGAGACACACAGCCGTGGTGATAAATTATGAGGGAAAATGTTTGACGAGCGCTACCATCAGTACGCCACACGTAGAAACCGCAGAGGAAATAGCTCTCGCATTCCATAGCACAAACACGAGCGGAGGTGATCATCAGTGATTCGCAGACAGCGATACGAAACTTCGCAAACGGCCGAATCTCCCCAGAGGCACTACCAATTCTAAAACTAGGTGAACTGTTCGCCTTAGTTTTATTTTCTTTTTCCGCCATAGTATCTATACCAGACAATGAATAACAAAGCGTGGGAAGTTGGTTCTGTGCCTCTGGTGTTAAGGATAGTAATCAGTATGTCCCACACTTGTATTCTCAGTTGTCGTGTTGTGCCTGCTGAATCCATCGAAGGCGTTTTTCTCGAGATGAAAATGTCCATTCATAAAAAGTTTCTCAATCTCATACCGCAAACACGACTTTCATTACAGTCACGATTACGCGCTGCTAACTTACTATTGCAGTTGCAGTTGGTAAAGACATCTTAATGTTTTTTTTTAGTTTAAGTTATTCTAATATTGCTAACTAAACTTCTCCATGTAATTGGATAAGGCCGCAGATTTCGGCGATATCTGACGGTTCGGCGGACTTCTATCCAACAGACTGGCCATCGGTATAACATTCGAAGAGAATGGCAACACACATTTTACGAGACTCAAAGACGTCGAAGTGGTGTTTTCTGCGCCATGTATACATGGCGCAGAAAACACTACTTTGACGTCCTACTTGTGGGCAATCTCCTTAAGATTGTGGGAGAATCTATGGATGTATGGTATCACCTGCAGTCTTCCACAGTTCTCCCACAATCTTAAGATTACCCACAGTTATGACGTCAAAGTGGTGTTTTCTGCGCCGTGTAAGTTAGGTCAGATTTGCCCTATGCTCACCAAAGAAAAGAAGAAATCTTGCACGAAGAAGCATGCTCATCGTTACACCGATTGTGAGACTGACGTGGTATACAAGATACCACTCAGCTGTGGAAAACAGTACATTGGGCAGACGGGCCGATGTTTCAAAATCAGAGCATGTGAGCATTTTTTTAATGTAAAAAACAAAACAAAGCTGACATCTTGCAGATCACTGCAACAAGTGTAAATGCACTCTGCACTTTGATCACGCGACCTTTATCAAGCATGCAAAAACAAAAACAAATAATAGAGGCAGCTCACATTAGGAAATCCTGTATCAAGTGTGTTAAGAGTACGCCAAGTGTGTATCTAAGTGACAAAGAGATGCAGGTTTTGTATGCTCACCCGCGATGCGTTTGAGTTGTTGATAACATGCGCGCATGTATAAAAGCGGGCTTCATGCTTTTCAATAAATCATTTGGAAGTCAGCGCCAGCCTATGTCGTTTATGTGCCTTCTCTTGTCTTCGTTTCATTGCGCTGCACATACTCAGTATACATAACAAGGTATGGACCAAATTACTGACCTTCAGAAAGCTCTCCTGTCTCTTGAACTCAAAGTAGACGATCTCGAAAATCGATCAAGACGGTCAAACCTAATCGTCTGGTTTTCCTGAAGAAACTAAATAAAGCGACTACTCCCTTGAACAGAAAGTACACGAGAAGATTTTGAAAGGTGTACTTGAAGTGGAAACTGTCGAAATCGAAAGAATTCACAGGCTAGGCAGACCAATTGGCAAAAAAAAAAAATAGACCGGCTATCTTGAAGGTTCTGGACTATGCCGCGACAAAGTGAACATCTTGAGCAATTGTTATAAGCTAAAGGGGAGTGGTTTTTCAATAAGCGAAGATTTTTCGTGGCGAGTAAGGAACATCAGAAAAAATCTCTGGAGCTGTGCTAAGCCAAGAATAGAATTTGGGGATAAGGTATCGCTAGTTCATGACAAACTGCACATCATCGGAGATCTCTACCAAGGTGATGATGAAATTAACAAATGATGTGGTCCGAATCTACTCATATTCCAGCAATGCTATCCAAAAATAACGAGCGACCAGGAACACTATCAGCGCGCACCCGGCGCAACGCGCCCCGTGCGAAATAACCTTTTGCAATATCAATGCGCGTAGCGTACTAAAAAAGACTGACTTTCTTGAGGTACTGCTTCCCGGTGTCAAACCAGACTTTGTAGCTTTGATCGAGACATGGCTAACTGCCGATATCAGGGACAGCGAAATTACGTCACCAAATCAACCAAATTGTGTAATCGTTCGGAAAGATCGACTAACACGTGTCGGTGGCGTTGCCTTACTGATAAAAAGGAAATTCCATATGTAGCGTTGCCTGAAGTCACAGCAGTGGAAAGTATTTTTTGTAAGGTGTCATTTTCTACGTGTACTATTCGCTCAAGTGATGTTGATGTGATGGAAAAACTGCCGCTACGTCCAAGATAATATAAAGCATTCCAGACTAATACTCTTAGGCGATTTTAATCAGCCTGACGTTAACTGGCAAACATTTCAACACAACTCGCCTAGTTCCGATATACGGTTCGATATCATGCTATCACTTAATCTCAGCCAAGTTGTAAGAGAACCGACGCGTATACAGGGAACTATACCTACAACATATTAGATTTAGTTTCATGAGCCACGATTTCCCGTTAGATCAATCTACACTTGATTTAATCGACGGCATATCTGATCACAAGATAACTTTTTGCGTCGTACCTACTCAGAACAATACAGTTTCATTCCTACCGCGCAGCACTTAATTATAGAGAAGACGATATCGACTACCTATCTTTCGAATTCACGGGCTTTGGAGACTTTTCCATAAATCCCCTCACAGATACCGAAATGTTGTGGCATAGATTCAAAACGATCCTTTTTGACTGTATCTCAAAGTACGTACCATCCAAATTAAAAAAAAATGATGCACAACCCCCGGATTTCAGCCCCGCCAAGGTGGTCTAGTGGTTATGGCGCTCGACTGCTGACCCGAAGGTCGCGGGATCGAATCCCGGCCGCGGCGGCTGCATTTTCGATGGAGGCGAAAATGTTTGAGGCCTGTGTACTTAGATTTAGGTGCACGTTAAAGAACTCCAGGTGGTCGAAATTTCTGGAGCCCTCCACTATGGCGTCTCTCATAATCATAACGTGGTATTGAGACGTTAAACCCCAGATATTATTATTATTAACCCCTGGATTTTTATTCACGCCACTCGCCTTAGAAGATCGATGAAGGTTGCACCCAAGTCTCGCCGTAACCTCACTACAGCTATTCAGGATATGAAAACCAAGATAAAGGCAGCCAAGGCAAACTTTTACAAACAGGTTTCTTAATAGCTCACCGAGCAAAGTCTGGAGCTACCTCAAGCCAAAGTCATCAAGTGATCCATTTGTTTCGCCCGCAATTAGCAAAAGTCGTGCCAATTCTGTAAATAACTTTTTTCTGTTCTGTATTCACAACAGATGACGGGAAAACACCCGAAAATGACGACACCGCAAATGGTAAACTTAGCCCCCTAACCGTAACGGAGGCAGGAGCGATGAACCTTCTGCTATTGCTGGACACTAAAAAAGGATCGGGCCCGGACAAAGTAGCCAACGCGGTTTTGAAACGGTCCGCAGAATGGACTGCCAAGTACCTCTGTATAATATTTAATAAGTCATTATCGTCTTTTGTTCTCCCAAACGATTGGTAGTCTGCAGAAGCAATCCCAGTACGTAAATGTGGCGGCAAAAACGACACATCCAATTTTAGGCCGATCTCGCTAACGAGTACCATGCATATGCAAACTTCTTGAACAGATCATACTCAAACATATAACCACTTTTCTAGAAAGTGAAGCTATATTGTCACCATATCAACATGGCTTTCGTAGAGGGCTTTCCACGGTCACTCAGCTACCCGAACTAACACACGACCTGTCATTTCGTATCGATCAACAGAAACAAATAGACCTCATCCTGCTCGATTTTTCGAAAGCCTTCGACAGGGTATCGCGGAAGAAACTCATTAGCAAACTTAAAATCACAGTTGGCACTGGCCATATTGCCGCGAGTCTTATATTTCATGAGTTGAAGCTTCACCCACAAAGACTGTGGGCAACGCGCTGCGCAGGCCTCGCCGTGATGTGTAGGAAGCTTCGCGATTGTTTTGGAACAATCTGTTAAGATTGCGCGCCGCACGAGAATGTTCCAGCTTTGTCGAGAGATAACGCCACCAACAGCGATATCGCTGGAAAGTTCGATAGCGCCTGTATAAAAGCCGACGCGCTTGACTGCTTGTCAGTTGATCGACGGTCGACGCTCTGTCCGCCGCTATCAGCGTATTGCTGTAGTTTGACTTTCAGTTTCCCGGCCACAAGTTCGGCCAAATAAACATTTTCATCTCGGACGTGCTGACTGCTGTCTTCGTCGACGTCACGACCACGTGACAATATAGTTCAATAGATTCGCGACTACCTGACTAACCACACCTAGTTCGTTGAAGTGCACGGCCAGATCTCCCGGACAGCACAGGTTACATCAGGGGTAGGAAGCGTTCTGGCTCCAACATTATTCTTAATTTTGATGAACGACCTACCATCTAATATTACTGGAAATATCAGACTATTTGCCGACGACTGCATTCTATATCGAAATATTTACTCGCATGATGACCACATAGCATTAAATAATGACTTAAAAGCAGTGGCTAACTGATGTACTGTTTGGCAGATGACAATAAATACTAAAAAATCTGCTGCGCTATCAATAACCAGGAAAAGAAATGACTCGAACTTTTCGTACACAGTCAATGCCATTCCACTGGAGCGTGTTCAAGAACACAAATACCTTGGATTAACAATAACACATGACTTGAGATGGAACTCGCATATCAACAACATAACATCAGCTGTATTTGAAGCGCCTTTTCTTTCTAGGAGGCACCTCCGACTGGCTCCACCCGACATAAAAATCTTAGCATATAAAACCTTTGTCCAGTCCTGGTATTGCAAATGCTATTTGGTCCCCATACACTAAGGAACTAATGAAGAAAGTAGAAGGCATCCAAAGGAAAGCGCTGAGGTATATATATATAATAAGTATAAGCTTACAAACTCACCCTCCGAACTACTCAAGAATTCCGGGATTTTAACATTACAAAACCAAGCTGTACTAGCCCGTTCTTCTGAGTTTTTGTACCAGCTTCTGCATAAACACTAACATTTAGCCGTAGTTCTGGCGTGGCATCTTCAGAGTATTTTTCGCTGTTCTTTTGCTCCGACTATCCGCAGTTTTTTCGAAGCACCTCCGGAGTTTTTACGAATATCCTTATTCCGTCCGGACGGAATTTCATTGAGATGCTTGGGAAGTATCTTTTTCTTTGCTCCGCTGTTACTTTCTTTACTCTATGCTGATGGTGTCACGTGCTGGTTACATGAAGGAATTCTCACGCAAACACTGCAGAGTCACTTTGTATCTTTTTCCGCAGAACTCTAGCAGATGAAATTCAAAAGAACACTTGAGTTCCTATTATTTCATTTATTCACTATAAGCTGCAGTTTCCGGTTGATGATCCAGCATTTGGGAAAGCAATACAAGAAGAAACAAAGATGCAAAAAGCCACCAAGAATTAAGCAGAAGACAGATCACGTGAAATCAACAGCACTCAAGTTTTAAGCGCAGCGTGTCGAAATGAAGCCCAGAATGCTGCAAAAGGATGAACAACAAAGAAAGGAAGCGTAGTCACCAGGAACAACTCTTCACCATCCACGAAGGACCATCAATCAGATCCACTGACGGCGCAAGGGTTCAGCTGATTGCTTCCTGCAAAATTTAGCAAAAAAAAGTAGCACATGAGAACTGTAAGTCATGCCAAAGACACGAAAACTGAGGCCACTGAAGCCACAGATACTCAATAAATCCCATATATGGTGCCAGTTCATGAGAACACCCAGGTTCTTACAGCATAGTCACTACTAACATTAACGACAAAGTTTGACAGAGCAGTGCTAATTCAACGGACTACACAAAGAAGTCAATATCAAGAAGCAGATTTCATGTGCTCTGGTGTCAGCCAGCCGCTCTGTGATAAAAAATTACACATAATCTCCCCGTACGGGCAACCATGGTGCGATGCGAAAGCATCGCGGGGGGTGCGCATCGAGTTTCCGTTTCTCTTATGTGACTTATGAGGCGGTGTTTGTCGAGGCGTTTGAATTACCGCTTGCCGACGCTGACGTTTACGTTCCGCTCCCCGAGCCTTCCTCTGCTCCGCGACGGTGGCGCTGCAACTAGCGCCGACGTTGACGTTGTTCATGGCGTTTCGCACACCGTTGCACAGAGAGAGAATGACGGAAGCACAGCGAACGCGCGCTGTCGCAGCCTCGAGATTCGCTTGTCGGCGTTGGCGTTTACGTTCAGCTTCGCGAGCGTCCATAGCTCCGTTGCGAAGGAGAGTGCAACGCTTGCCGGCGTTGCCGTTTACGTTCAGCTTCGCAAGCGTCCATAGCGCCGTTGCGAAGGAGAGTGCAACGGGAGAGAGCGCGCGCCGCATTTATACGAGCGCACAGCTGTAGCGGAGAGAGAGAAACGAGAGAGGAGAAACAAAGCGGAAGCAGCGCTCACGCCACCTCCTCGCGTGAGCGCGAGGAGAGGGGGGGGGGGGAGTTGGCGCAGGCGCAGTATGGGTGCGGACATCGCAGAACGGACACTGCCCCGAGCATAAGATGCTTTCGCATCTAAAAGGCAGTTTCACTGCAAGGGCGAAGCAATGAATGCGATAGCAAGGAATTGAAACTTCACACGAAGCACCAGAAGCAGCTCGATACTTGCAGTGTGCCGCTGAAGCACAAGGAAGGACGCCCTAAAAGAACGCACAGGCATGCACAGGGCAAGCGTGAACTAACAACTGTCACAGTTACGTCTATGTGCTAGAGCAACGCGCTGCAAGTGTCGACAATGGAGAATCAGACGCTCTTTCTTCTTCTCTTAAACTGCGGCGCGTGGAGTGACCCCCTGCGTCTCCTGCCACACGGGGGCGTCTGATGCAAGGTGTGCCTAAAGTCCCTGAAAAATTTAGGTGTGCCCGGTGTTCTTTGTTTGTTTTTTCCTTCCACATCACGAGTGGGTACAGGGAAGGGCTACTTTGTCGTGCGCGTCTCAAGGGCAGTTTTTAAATTGAAAGAAAATTAGAAGCTTGCGTGATAGAAAACACGCTCACGCTCCTCCGAGATTTGCTTACCACCAGCGGTACATGGCGTATATAAATAGCTCCCCGTTATTTCGCCGGCGCATACATGGCGTATCGTTGAGTTGTTTAACGCAGCGCGCTGGGGAGCGAGGGTTTGCTGGTTCGAATCCGCCGTCGGGTACTTTAGAATCTTTTCTTCTGCTTTATTTTCTTTGTGCATTTTTATATATATATATACATACATACATACATACATATACATATCCGGGGCATGACGGCGACGGCACAAATCAGCCGAGAGTGTCCATATAATTGCTATCGCAATAAAACGCACCTCCTCACCGCGAACAGAGTAAAAACGCGCACATGTTTCCATATATTTCCAAATCGATACCTCTACTTCCGCTGAACCTTTCAAAACCATTTTTTCACTAACATGAGCGAAACTCAGTACTCTCGAAGACAGTGTCAAGAATACCTCTCCCGATTAACTTGCTAATTTTATAAGATATTACTACTAATTATTACAACTGTATTTTAGTCTGTGCCTATCGTCCTACTTCCCGCACATTGGACGATTACAGTTTGTGTGCTTAGGGCCGCTTCATAAGAAAAGCGTGCCTCCATTCTGCTTTGCAAAAGAGGCTTCGGGGTAAGTTAGCGTTGCATCTTTTTCCCCCCTTATTTGCTGCGCCCGCTCTGACATGAAACTTTTCGTAATGGACATTTTTCAAAATAGGTATTTCGTGAGCATGTAGTTTCCAAACGTACAGCCCCGAGCTGTACGTTTGGAAACTACATGCTCACGCAATACCAATGAAAAAAAAAACATTTGAAAAAACATTTACTCCCACTTAACAAAACAATAACAATAAAATGTACAAGCATTACGCCACCAATGCCAATTGCATCTTCAGAGTACACTGACAGAAATTAGGGAAGGTCGATCAGTCTACTCAACACACAGGTCCTTGCAAACGTCCGGCAGGATGCCTCGGATGGTGTTGCACGCCGAGGCGTCACGACGTGTGGACCAGGACTGTAGGAATTTCTTTTTTGTTGACGGGCCAGCGTCGTTGCATTTTCCTGGTCCAAACTACGTCCCGTCTTCGAGCACTGTTCGTCAGAGAGAGATGTTTTTATTCAGAGACAGTCTACTTTAAGGTGAACATCTTAACAGTTTTACCTGGTTTTACCTAAAGCCTTTAGATATTTCCCTTCTTGCCTAAGTACCGACAACTGCCTCCTTTCG
>NC_051177.1:17327297-17493955 GCF_013339695.2 Rhipicephalus sanguineus
GTTTCTAGGCTTTAGCCAGGCGATGCTAGGTTGTTTCTACGTTGATTCTCAGCGCAGAGAGGTTCGAGTTAAACCACAGACAGTCACAGACACGACGCGGATGTCCAAACTCCAGGGACAGAACCTCGCGCTGAAACCAAACGTTCGCACCTTTGATAGATGTACGGGCACGTCGTCGTTGGGGTAGGCCTTCCATCGCATCGGGGCCGCCGTCGCTTCGCAGCCATTTGTTGCCTTCTTCATTTTTAGTGGACCAGTGGTGAGTAGTGGGATTTACCTAGTTCCAGAGGCACATACCCGTTTATGATAATAGTTTTTTGGTTCGCCGGACAAGGAACGATTTCCTAAACAGCATCGCTGTTAGTTCGCTGTTAAAAACATACGGTGACTTCCAAAAGAATTGCTTAAGTCTGGTGTCGCCACTGTGCTGCAGTGTCAACGGAAATGTGGGACGGCTGGAATCGTCGTGGTTTGCGGAGTGTCTCTTATTTGGCGTCTATGGGGAAAGCAGAACCGAGGAGGAAAATATTAGATAACTCGTCATGAACATGGCTGCCTTGACGTTGCCCTCATATCATCAAGCCCTTCCATAAGCTTTTAAGTTGGTTGGTTCGCTTCCAACCCTGTTTTACAAGAATGATTCTTATTAGCTGATTTTTCACAACTGTATCGACCATACGAGTCAAATGTTCCACGCACTTCTGCCAGTCTCTAGGGAAATGACGCGTCTACATTTAATACCGATGTCACGTTTATATTCGAAGTGCGCGATTTCTTCTTTTTTCAATGGACATGGCAGCCAAGCACGTGGGCTCTCTACAAGCAGCGCTACGACAACTACACGCTGCGTTTCACGTCGACACCGGTAAGTTGCATTCGCAGTCTTTCTTCTTTGTCTGATCTAGGGACCCGCATTCTGCAGCGAAGCTGTAGATGGTAAGGGTTTCGTGTACTTTTCGTCAACAAACACGTGTGTGCCGCGCTAATTGGGCAGACCCCACCGGTCCACTAAAGATGAAGAAGCGAACACACGGGAGGCAATCGCCAATTAAGATCGTGCACAAAACGCCAAGCGCATGCGGAAGACAACACCAAGACGAAGCATGTCGCGAAACAGAGAAAGTACTCAAAAGGAAAAATCCGAAAAAGCGCGTGCCTAATTCAAAAGGAACTTTCTGGACAGACATTTTGGATTTAGTTGCACGGTGTGTGGTATGTTTCTGTGTCACTTCCATGTCAGTTTCTACATAGCTTCGCTGGTCATCCCCATTCGCAGAGTGGAGTGGCTCAATTCTTAAAATGAGGTCGCGTAATCTTGTCAATACCTCGAGGGGAAAATTAGAGTAACGCGTCTTCGTGAAGTCTCAACAATCAGCACAGGGCTGCTCGCCTATGCGCAGTAGATATAGACACCCGGAAAATTGCAAACATTACGAATCAGACCACGGAAGGTTTCAAAACCCATATTGTTTAGCTGTTCTTTATTATCATCATCATCGTCATCATCAGCCTGTCTACGACCACTGCAGTGCAAAGGCCTCCCCATGTTCCGCCAATCAACCCGGTCCTGCGCTTTCTGCCGCCACGTTATACCTACAAACTTCTTAATCTCATCTACCCACCTAATTTTCTGTCTCCCCCTCACGCGTTCGCCATCTCTTGGAATCCAGTCAGTTACCCTTAATGACCACCGGTTATCCTGCCGCCGTGCTACGTGCCAGGCCCATATCAATTTCTTCTTCTTGATTTCAACTATGATTATCCTTAAGCCCGTTTGTTCCCTGACCCACTCCGCTCTCTTCCTGTCTCTTAAGGTTACACCTGTCATTTTCCTTTCCATCGCTCGCTGCGTCGTCCTCAATTTAAGTTGAACCCTCTTTGTAAGTCTCCAGGTTTCTGCTCCGTAGTTAAGTACCGGTAAAATGCAGCTGTTATATACTTTCCTCTTGAGGGATAGTGGTAGACTACCATTCATGATTTGATAATGCTTGCCGAATGAGCCCCATCCCGTCCTTATTCTTCTAGTTATTTCACTCTCATGGTTCGGCTCCGCGGCTACTACCTGTCCTAAGGTAGACGTACTCCTTTACAACTTCCAGTGTCTCGCCACCTATCGCAAGCGCTGTTCTCTGCCAAGATTGTTCCAGATTACTTTAGTTTTACGCATATTAATTTTCAGACCTACTCTTCTACTTTCCATATCCAGTTCAGTAATCATGAGCTGTAATTCGTCTCCCTCGTTACTCATCAATGCAATGTCATCAGCGAATCGCAGGTTATTGAGATACTCTCCAATAACTCTTATCCCTAATTCTTCCCAATCTAGGGCCCTGAAAACCTCCTGTAAACACTCGGTGAATAGCATTGGAGAGATCGTGTCTCCCTGCCGTACGCCCTTCTTTATTGGGATTTTGTCGCTTTCTTTATGGAGGACTATAGTGGCTGCGGATCCGCTGTAGATTTCTTCTATTATGTTTGTATAGGCTTGGTCGATGCCCTGATTCCGCAGTGCCTGCATGACTGTTGATGTCTCCACCGAATCAAATGCCTTCTCGTAATCCATAGGATGTCTCTGAGCACATCGCAATGTTTACCATGCATGCAGTTGTCAGTGAAATGGCGCTGAACTCAGTGTGAAGGCATATCATCCAAGAGCACAGCGGTCTCTGCAGGCCAGCTTATCTAGATGCTTTACTTGCACTAAAGTCCCTAGATTTTTTCCCTTTTTAACTTGTAGTAAAACCACACTGAACTCACGCGCAGAGCACTCATACGATGAACGATATTCCCATTTCTTCATTTTTCATTGCAACCACGTTTTTTCGCAAAGCACGAGGCGACAAGCTACTGAGTGTTCACCAAAACGCCCTTGCCGCGTTTCGGTGAATTCAGTGAATTTTTTCAACAAGAACTCATAGGGTCTCTTAGGACGATAATATAATAATAATACTTGGTGGGGTTTTACATCCTAAAACCAAAATATAATTATGAGGGACTCCTTAGAGGAGGGTTTCGAAAACTTTGACCATCTGATGATCTTTAACGTGCGCCTAAATCTAAGTACACGGGCATCTAGCATATCGCCTCCATCGAAAGGCGGTTGCCGCGGCCGGGATTCGATCCCGCGACCTTCGGGTCAGCAGTCGAGCACCAAAATCACTATAGACCACAGCGGCGGGCTCCTTTAAGACGACTCTAAAATGAAAGTCATGGAGGCGAAAATGTTGGAGGCCCATGTACTCAGATTTAGGTGCACGTTAAAGCCCCCAGGTGGTCGAATTTCCGAAGCCCTCCACTACAGCGTCTCTCATAATCATATCGTGGTTTTGGGACGTTAAACCCCAGATATTAATATTATTATTATTCCGATGAAAGTCTTTTGGTGTGGCTATATTACCGTGCACCTTATATCGACGTTCACACCTCACTAATTTACTTTCGGTAGTGATGTCCCAATTAATGAGGGTACTGACTTAATATCTTTGATTATCATCATAGCTTTTCGCTCCCCCAGAGGTCACGTGATCTTTTTTGCTTCTTCGCTCTCACGCCGTTTTTTCACTCAATGCCACGTTCGCATGAGACATACAAGGATCTCACCATAATAAAGTGGAGTATATTTCGTCGTTAACATTGCAGTGGCCTCCTTACGTGATATACGTCAAGGATGAGCATGGCCGAGACCGGGTGTGGGGAATCTCTGGAGCGCTCATGGGAAATATGACCGAGTCCATGGGTCTCCGGTGAGTTTCTCAATATCTCGCGCTGCATGAGCCATTCATTCCTCTGCCTCGTACCGTCAAACCTACTGTCAAATCTATTGCCCTTAAGATGTCTGAAGGTACCTTGCACACCCCCGCGACTTTCACGAGGAAACACGTTCCACGTACATGTGAACATCTCTGAAAAACAGTCACAGTTTCGCAGCAAGTGGTGCGAAGGCTGTGGAAACAGCGGAGCTGGTGGCCTCCTCCTCACCCTCTCTTCTCCTTCCACCACTTGGTATACTATACTATACATGGCTACGCTATGCTTTACCCTCTCCCCTCCTCGTTTCTCTCTTTCTCACCCGCGCATCACTTCACTTACCCTCCCTTTCCTTCTTACCCTTTTGCTATACTGTGCTATACAAGGTTGTGCTCTGCTTTATCTTCTCCCTTTCTATTTTCCCTCCTCCTCACCCTCACTTCCCTTTCCCCCCCCATTGGTATACTGTGCTATGCATGGCCATGCTATGCAAGGAGCTACTTGGCACATACTTCTCTTTCCCACTCCTTACTATGATATACTGTACATGGTTATGCTATGGTTTACTCTCTGTACTCAGTGTGAAGGCATATATCCAAGAGCACAGCGGTCTCTGCAGGCCAGCTTATCTAGACGGTTTACTTGCACTAAAGTCAAACAACTATCCATCTCCGCACCCTATCATCAGTCCCTCCTCACCCTCACTTCCCTTTCCCATCCCCTTGCTAAAACTATACTATACAAGGCTACGCAATGTCTTGCCCTCTCCCCTCGTCATTTCCTTCTCCTCCCTCTCACTTGCCTTTCCCACCCCCTTGCTATACTGCACTATGCATGGCTATGCTATGCTAGGAGCTGCTTGGCACATACCCACTTTCTGTGGCGCATACCCGCGCAGTTTCGGACGGAGAGAGAGAGAGAGAATAAGCGTTTATTGTGGGCAAGCGTACTGTGAGCCTAAGGTGGGCAGCCTCCTTATTCCAGGTAGCCGTGGGCCTTCGCCATCTCTCGTGCACGCCGACCGAAGCTGCGCTGGTTCTTCAGGTGTGGGTCCGTTACTTGACCTTTTACTGCTCTCGATTAGTGTAGCGGTGCTAGGGTTTTGTAAGCATCCCCATATTTTATGGCATAGAGCAGTGGCCCTCAAATGGGGGTACGAGAACCCCAGGAGGCCCGCGAAGCCATCCCAGGAAAAAAAAGAACAAAGAGAAGCGTCTTTTGAGGCACACTATGTTTCGGGACAGCAGCTCCTTCTATTTTTGGTAGTCTTCACCACATAACAATGTTGCATTGTGGTGGATATGTTTCCTCTTCTCCATGAGATGGATGGATGGATGAAATAACTTTATTAAAGTTCAATAGGTCGCGCTAGTTTCCTAGCTCGAAGCGGGCCGCTCTCACATTGGGACCGAAAGACCATGAGATGGCTGTAAAGCTTTTGTTGCAGCTTTCTACGACATATGCACATGAGCATACTTTTTCTAGGCTTGCATATTTGAAGAACAAACAGCGAGAAACAGGTTGAGTGTGGCCGCAGGCTGCACTACTTTACTGACAAGCTGTTGGTATCGAATTGGCATGGCACTTTAGTTTGACCATTCTTTGCCGGGGAAAAATAAAAGGCGCCTATTTCGCGCTGCATTTCCGTTAAATTATAACCCCCTCCCTTTTTTCTCTCACTGCAAGGGGTCCCTCATCACTTCTGCTGCTCCACAAGGGGTCCCTGAAATATCCCTGGCTGAGAACCACCGGCATAGAGTGTCCGGGCCATCACAGTGCTTGCAAGATGTACGATTGCTCAGTCAGTGAAATGCGGGGAAGTAGTATACCATGAACATAAATTTTTGTTTGCAATTTCCTGAAGGTGACTGCCTCTTCCCGTTAGGCTAGGGTGAGTTGGCCGATAAGTTCTTCTGCGTCTGTAGTTTTGGAAGATGGAGCTCTGCCTTTTGGGTACATCTTCCTTCCTTCTTAGTGCGTCTTGTGAAAAGGCCCGGTGAACAACATGAGCTCGGGCGGAACCACGAGCTGCCTCATTTTCTACCAGGGACTCGATGTATGATGTACAGAAAAGATGCGTTTCTAGTAGGTCCTTTGCTGTAGCTGTGAGAACTTCTAAGGCTTCCCTGGAAATTCTTCCTTTCTGAAAATTTCGACAAGCTGCTTGGTTAGTGATATTGGTTCCTCCGCACGATTGAGATAGCCAGGCTATGGCTGGTTTCCTCTGCGTTCCGATTTCTGTAGTTAAGTGCCTAGCTGCCGTTCTCCTCTTTCCGACTACGCTGCAGCATGGGCTGGGATTCCTGAATATTATCGCTGCATCGGTGGATATCTTGTGCCGGATTTCAGCCGCAGACTTGCCGGAGTTTCTCTATTCTCGGGTTTCTTCTTCCGGATGGGGGGTAAAGGAATATTTCGTGGGACGTGGGCTACCGACATGTACTCTCGAATTGTGGCTGGGATAATCCTTTTGTCGTCCACATTGTTGCATGGCTTCAGTAGAGAACATCTTCGAAAGTGGTGCCGGTCCTCTTCAGTAAGTCTAAGACATTCAAGTTGGTTTACTTTGTGTGCTTCCACGATCTCCTCCCTGGTGTTATGGAGGCCTAAGCGTAGTAGTCTCTGAGCGGAAGCACGTTCAGAGATCCCTATGGCAGTCTTGATGGCCTTCGAATGAGGGTATTCATTTTTGTTTTCACTTTCTGCATTCTTGAGGTTTAAGTAAGGTCCCATAAGGTAATCTGCTGATGATGAGCGCTTGGAGATTACAGCACAGCTGTTATGGTCGAGGTTTGCCATGTGTCGAAGATAGAAAAAGTATCATCATCGTGAACACTCTCGCGCTCAATCACCGCCCAAGCATCGTACAGATAGTTTAACAAGAGAGCTGAAACGTGCCCAGCAGCTCTTCTCTGACCCAGCCTTGCGTGACTTGGTGCACGCTGCTAATTTTTTTTAATTGGTCCTGTTCTTTCAAGCCGTGCCTTTCGTTTGATACCCGTCGTACCACGGACAATCCCGGTGTTTTGCAAAGCTTGAACAGCTCTGCGGTTAAAATGTTATAGTCGTGTGCGCAGCGCGGACTTCGCAAGCAGAGCGTGGCTCCTTCAAAACTCTCTTAATTTCTAACCGGAGTTGGGGCGGCTGTTCCCTGACGACTCGGGCAAATAGACCTCTCATAGGCCGATATAGCTTTTTTATGTTTTATGCCGGCGTCCACCAAGACCTTAGTGAGGTATTTCCGTCACGGATATGACGTTGGTAAAACAGACGCTAACGGATGAGAAAGAAAAAGTTCCCCCGCCGGGTATCGAAGCTACGACTTCTTGGCCATGACGATAAGCGCCCGGCGCTCTGCCAACAAAGCCTCCCAGGCAGATGCACGCCACTCCCCAAACGCGCCTTATACCGCTCACACATTCTCTCTCGCACGATGCTCTCTGTTGGCAGGGTATAGTTGGGGCGCGGTGGTGCTTGCTGTCTGTGAGCGGGGAAGTGAAGTAATGCGACATGACACTTAGGTACTAGCGCCGATAGAAAACGATTCGGCGACGACGCAGTTAAAGTATGGCCTCGGAGATGACCGCGCTAGCATCGGGGAGGCGCCCTACATGCAGTTACGTTCTTTGCCTTTCGCTTCGTCTTGGCGTGTGACGGCTCGTTGTCGGAGTAGTGCAGCTTCCACATGCACCAACGGCGTTTCGCCGCCGACTGCTTCGAGTGCGATAGCGCCGGCTAATAAAAACTGCTGCAGTAAGCGCTGCAGAAAGGCAGCGATGTCGACGGGCTAATGTCCTGCCTTGGTTAGAGTGTACTCTACCTTGGTGGAGCGAGACAGAGGCCATCGGGACGTGGAACGCCTGCGTGCGTTCGCAGCTCAAGCTACGAACCTCTGCCTCCTGTGTTGCGGAAGCGCAGTGTGGAAGTGTATGAATGAGCACAGGCGTATGTTATCCTATTACTCGATCGGGAGCGCACACTGTGGGCCATTTCTCTCGTTAATTGACGACGCTTTGAAGAAGTGCAATATTCGAGTACCAGTGTTTATTATGCGCTTGTTGATATCATATTTGCGCGGGATTCACGATACGCTGTGTCCAGGTATATGTTAAAAAGCTTCAGCTACCACAACGGTTAAATTATGATCATGGGCGTTAGTCGTCACGACGAGATATGCCACTAGGCTTCAACGTGGTGCATCACGTCAAACGTGTGCTGCCTCCTCATCTATCACTACTCCATAAGCACTACTTCTGTGAAGACACGCTCACTTTCGTGTTATACTGATTCCTATGACGGAGGAATCAGTCATGTCTTTTTTTTTTTGTCAATGAAGATTTTTATGAAAGTCTATGCCAGTAAGACTCGTCTACGCGGATGCGCTTTACGTAGAGGTAGAAATTACATTGGCCACTGCTAAAACTTACTTTGACAAAAATTACTTCCAGAAATTTGTTCCAAGAATGTTTTTTAGGTCGTAAACTGAGTGCAGTTGTTTATATGGAAAATCGGTGGAGCGTGACCATTTAGGGCCATCACCGATTTCTTTAGAAATATAAGAACCTGCGCGTAATTTGAGACCATTCATCATTGCATTTCAACAGCTTCACCCGAAGGAACACATCGAAAATCGAGTGCGCCACTGAAGCAGAATAGGCGACTGCCCTGTTTATTCGTTGGACGAAAAATTGCCCGTGACAGAGAAACGAGATAATTTGCATGGCGCATCTTACGTGACCTGACGGTAACGACCATCCAAGCATATGTAGGCGAACAGCGCCTTCCGGTCACATCACCTTTGTAATGTTGTCAATCTGTGGCGCATAACTCTCTAAGTAATCTGTTAATGATACAAGGACTAAGTTCATGATTTCCATTCCAATCACAAGCTTCTCTATACATTTCTAGAGGTTAAAATTTGAAAACTGACGAGTAGAGGGAGGCGAGAGATAATAAATTAGAGGGAGGTCAACCAGAATTGTAGCATGCGGTGTCTACTTGATGAGTAGCGGGCGAAGGTAGCTCTGTACCTCACAATAATGTTTTATTCAGAATAATCTGATGAGGATTGATTCAATTAAGGTACGCTGTGAAGGCACCCGCTGACAACCAGTGGGGGTACCGGATGCCCAACGGATCGTGGACAGGCATGCTGGGAGACTTGCACAGAAATGTAAGTTATATGCCGAAATCGTCGTTCACTTCTTGCGAATCCAGCCAAGCCCAAATGATTCTTCTTATAACGTCCCACGTTTTTTAGCGGCAGCGTGTTGATTATCCCGGACGAAAGCGTGCGAAAGCAAAAAAGGTACAGAGAAAAAGTAGTGACGTAAGACTTCTTGCTTTTAAAATGGTCCTATGACTGATGCTTTCATACACCTGTATTGTCTGGAGTCCTCTTCAGAAAGTATTGGTAAATAAACTGTAAAGAATACAACGGCTTGCCTCATATGCTCGAAATATAAAAAGGATGACTCAGTTACATCAATATCACAATTCTCTGATTTCTAGACGCTGCACAAAGACAGACTTAAAAGTACATTAAAGTTTTTTTTTTTTTTCAGTTATTGCAAGGTGATTTCAATATTAACAGAAACTACTACTTACCTTGGAAACGAAGCGAGCGGAAAGATCAGCTTAGTGCTCCAGCCTTACTTTGCTCAATGTTCCTTTTTTACTTATGCAATTGAAGCATGGAGTAGGTTGTCAAGTGGTGTAGTAAATACAAATTTTGCTAATAAATTATGAGTTTACTTACATTGATGTGATTTATTGTTATGACTAAACCAAAAATTAGGTATTGTTATAGAGGTTGAAATGTGTTTGTTTGGTTGTAACACAGTTTTTATATACTTAGTGCGCACGTGTCTAAGTTATGGATGCAAGATGTTGCATATGGGTCCGCCTAATCGGTACAAAGTGCTGTCTCCTTGTAACGACCCTCAAGAGAGGGTTAACAGTGCTCCGAAATAAACTCCCGATACCATAGTCACAGGCTGTTCCATCTGTTCAAACTCATTCAGACTCAGAGCGAACCGTGAGTCTCAGTCTGAGTGAGTCCGGCTGAACAATATGTTGGTGAGATTGAGTCCGAGTGAGTCCGGTTGAGGAAAACTAGAGTGAGTCTGAGTCCGAGTGAGTCCGGTTGAGGTAAATATGTGTGAGCCTGAGTCCGAGTGAGCCCTAAGCGCAAAATATATTTATTGAGTGAGTCTGAATGAGCTCCACCTTTTATTGCCGACCAATGGCCCTATCTACTCACCCATCCGCATTACTACTAGCCTTATATCGGCTTACGTTTATACTCAAATATATTCACACACGCCTCAACGCACTAGCATTCATGCTCCACCACAATGTTTATTGATAAGAGGCGTGAGTTCGGGGGAGGGGTACCACTCCCCCCCGCAATATCTTTGACGGGACGTTCTTGATAGAAATATCTCGTGTGAGTCACACATTTCATAAAAATGCCTTACTGTATTGCAACCACTGATAACTTGTATTGAAGGTACAAGATCAAAAGGCGTATCGTAGAGCACCGATCATGCGAGCTATTGGCGTTAAAGAGCATTTACACCATGATCGGAAAAGCTAATTTTACGCCAGCGCACTCATGAGTCCACTCACTCAGGCTCACTCAGGCTCAGGTCAAGCCGTGAGTCGGAGTCCGAGTGAGTCCGGTTGAGAAAAAGTATAGTGAGTCTGAGTTCGAGTTAGTCCGGTTGAGTAAAAGTTCGGTGAGTCTGAGTCCGAGTGGGCACTCAGAGCAAAATAGATCTGAGTGAGCTCCAATATTTTTGACGACCTATGATTTTGGGTCAGCAAGCGTTGTGCAATATTCTTGCTTTTTTTATGCAGATGTGCAAGTATTCACCCGTCAAGCTTCGAGGCTCGCAATGTAATGATCGTAATACTTATTTCGTCGTTTGTTACTGGAGACACGGTTCTTGCGAATTTGCTCTCGTTGACTCCTGACGAACGCACGAGAATAATGTTTGCTACACTTATAACGTATTAGCATGTGTACATGTATGCGTTGGTATATGTTACTATATTACTCACCTCGAAATGAAGAAGCTAAGAACTCCCACTTGCCATGTGTCTGTGCCAATGTTGGACGCGCCAAATGTCCTTTTTCGTTGTGCTGCTTATCCAATACGAAGGTGCGTAGATTTCTTGAAACAATTCGTAGTGCTCATTAGCGGCGCAAATGGGTCCCAATAACACGACCAAAGCGCCCGGGCTGCCTTTAGGAGGGCACGGACAACCGAGATTGCGCCGAGGATGCTTTGACGCATTTACATTAAAATTTTCCCGTCTGGTGCTCTAGAGTAATGTAGAAAGTAAGCTCCCAAGGTCCACTCGCACGTGAGAAAGTCTACTTGCACGTCAACAGCTCTGGGTCACGTGACCTGAGAAGAAACGTCACGTATTACGTCATTAGTAGAGCTGCACGTCGCTGTGCTCTGGCAGTGGTGACACTGGCAAAGTAATGAGAAGCGGCACGGCATAGGTTACTATCCCCCCCACTGACACATGCAGAATAGCGATACTTATATGCAACGCCATGTAGAGCCTTTCATTCAAATTATACGGTGGTGTTATGACGTCATGCATGACGTTTCTGTACAGGCCACGTGACCCCAAGCTGTTGAGCTGCGAATAGCCTGGCTCGTGTGCATCCCTTTGTTAGAGTCACGCTGTTAAGCACATGATCATGATTACAAGAAAAATAGAACCGGTACAGATCATTTCTCGCGCTAAAACGGCGTCGTTTTATGTAGATGTAGTTTGTCTAGGGCCCACACCCGCTCCGGGCAACGCATCGTAACTACGAAGCACAACTCGAAATTTTCGGATTTATCAGATAAGACTAATCATATATACGTGGCACTCTGTTTCGGTCTGAACACAAGTGCTACAATAACAGAAAATACCGAATTTTATTTAACTTTCTCGGCAGGAAAGCGAGCTTGCCGTAGGACCGTTCGTAATTACTGCTGGAACTGCCTCACATTTTCCCAAACGGCTACATCTACATGATGGACACGTTCAATTTTATGTGTGGCATCGAGCACCCCTTCACGACTGAAATATTCACCAGGATCTCAGCATTGACATTCAGGGTCTGTGCATGAATTGCCTAAAGCACCTACTCTGTATAATGTTCAAGAAAAACCTGTGACACAATTTAATAAATGATTGCCTGTGTGATAAAAAGTTTGTTTAGTATTGGAGCACAAACTCATTTGCGCAGTGGCTTCCTACATTCTGTACTCACCAAGACACCGTGAATGCAGGGCAGAGTTCATGAAAACAGGGTGAAAATCAGGGACGCGCTTTCAATGACTTTAGGAGTCCTGCAAGTCGTCTGTGAGAATCGTTAGCACTACTTTCTAAGGTCGAAGACTCAGCCAAACGGAACTTATCGCAAATTTTTCAGTTCGCTCAAGCATGCGAATGGACACAATAGTAACGTAATAAAAAATTTTGCAACTTGCACTGAGTCGCGCAAGGCTGGGCAGAGCGGAGGTCGGCACTCGGCTGGTCCTGGCTTGACTAGGCACGCGTGCATTCACACACCGATGCACGAAGTGTTCGCGTGAACACATTGTAAATCATGAGTATTGGCTAGGTATCGATCGGGTTCGATTGGTAATCGCTTGGCAATCACAGCACCAATTACGTTAATTACCTTATTTATCTTATTAGGCTATTTAGCTTAATTGGTTTAATTAACATATTCAAGGCTCGGTCTCGATTATCTTGCATCCCAAGTCAACCAAGGCTTAGCTAATTAGCCTAATTAGCACAAACTAGGCTCAGTCTTAATTAGTATTAGCTGGGCTCATGCTGAGCTCGACACGACTGGTCACACCAGAATCTCAATTCGGCTTAATTAGGACCAATTAGACTTTGACTTTATAAGCTTAATTATGCTTAGCTAATAAATCATCATGCTCAACTAGGCTAAAATTAGGCTTGACTATGATTAACTTGGCTTAACTAGGCACTGCTACGCTTAACTTGGCTTGACGTGACCACGCCGGCATGATGATGATAATTTATTGGTCTTGTTTATATACAGGGAAATCTTAACGTCACGCTGAGCTGATATACTGACGTTATACTATACTGCTGACGTTTATACTATAGTGCTACTGCAATCAACGACATAGTGAGAGCGCAGTCAATCCGAGGATTCACGCCATACATGGGAGACGCCGTGTTCGACAAGCCTACCTCTGGTGTAATTAAACACTGCGTAAGTGAAATTCGCCATATAACGTACGTTAACATATACATATATATATATATATATATAGTGTACATAATCCGCAGAAACCACATAACGTACGAACATGCGCACTGCGGACAACGTTTTCTTTACGTACTTAATGCCTTTGCGTTTTATTGCATGCTAACGGTATACTTAAACTGCCTATTTTTTTGTATTTGTGCTTCAGCGATTCGCTCTTCTTTCCCAGCGCTCGAGGAGCTCTGCTTTCAGGGTAAATAATTATCCCACGCAAAAATTCTTGCTTACCCAAGAAGTAGTCTACATGGCTAACGAATGCCCTCCTCCCTCCCCATGTTTTGTCTTCTTGTTTCACTATAAACTAAGCACGAAGCCTTCTTTCTCTTCTTCATTTTTGAGGCAGCCAGCCAGCTGTTATTTACGTCCATCGTGCGAACTGTGTTTTGCTCTTCAGGTAAAGTAACTTTATCTCATTAAACAACAGTCATGTCAGTGCGAAGTTTTTCTCTGCAACGGGAACGCTTTTCACGCAGCGAGAAGCGGCACGAGAGCCACCGTGCGTCATCCTCTCTGTGCAGATGTGGCTCCCGATGTTCGTCTACATGATCCTGCTCGCATTCGTCAGTGTTCGTCTGTTGTCGGCGAACAAGCAGCGACGCTCCACAGCCGACTTTTTCTGAACGATTCGAAAAGTGGAATGACATGCTCTTCCTGTACTTCTCCGGTTTCATGCAGAGAGGTATTTGGTGACCCTACCGCGCCATAAGTTAAGGAGGAAAAACGCATTTGCTAAAAAAAGTTTGAGAACGTTCGGCGCGCCCTGTTGGAATCTAAATGCAGCGCATGTGCGTAGTGAAGGGCAACAGCGCAGAGTAAACCGGGCATGCCAGGGCGACCTGTGCGCATGTTCGAAATAAACGTTTTGTTGATAGTCAACGCTGCATTTGCCTACTTTGCCTGCCTGTCTTCCTACCCGTCGATATGTGTGCTATTGCCCTTCGCTATGGTGAGCCAACAAGCCCAATTTTACACTCGGCTCAGAATCCACGTACTTGGTCTCTCACCTCACCCCCCCCCTCCCCTTCCGAAAAGAGTTCCTGGCTACGGGCCTGGTACGATAAGACGTCTGTTCGAGTCACGGGTTTATTTTAGCTCCGTAATCTGTCAGCGTCGAGAATGCTGGAAGCCAAGCTATTACGAGCTTCATTTCTAGACCGTAGCAGCGTTCACTGCCGGTGCTTGTTAACGCTTGTGATGCACTAATACGCAGCGCCGCATCTGTATAGCACCGCCATCAAACTTACCGAAAAATAACTTTGTTGAAATCTTCGAACTTATGACATAACGGTTCCCGTCCTTGGAGACAATTTCTTTTTAGCGTAAACCCCCAATTAAGCAATATCTTACAACTTTGACAGGCCAGGTGCCTCGGCTGCAAAACGCAGTGCCCTATGGGAGCGATGGCTTACGCTAATTTACCGGAGTAGTGAAAGATAGAGAGGGAGGCCGGGCAAGAGCAAGAGGGACATAGCATATGCGAAGTGTCAAATAGGTCACGATGGAAAAATTGTAGTTCAAAATCCTGCGCTAAATGCAGCTCCACTACTGTGAAACCTGAGGAAGTGCGTAGCACGGGCACCCAGCGACTCCCGCTCGTAGAGTTCCCACTGTTCCGTTTACCAAACCATCGACGGCGTCAATGTTTGAGGCAAGCCTGCAGGGTTTCGCTGACACGAGTAGAATCTTGTTAGTGAGATTCGCAAACTCGGTGTTCGACATGCGCGCTACTTTTGAGGCGCTTTATCGACTTCCTGCTTGTTACAGCAGTTGAGATACGTGTTGTCTGCAGCGTGTTCGGTCAGGTTGTTTCCCCCCTCAAGTGTACCAACGAAGCGCTGGAGAAGCGCCGGTGGGAGGAGCAATCGCGCGCTTTGCGAGGCGGTGGCTCTCTCGCGTGGCGTGGGTGTCAGCCGAATGTTTCCGAAGCATTTTTATCGATGACTTCTTGGTTATTTCTGTTAATTATATTATTCAAAAGAGCTGTTCATTTATTTTAACCCGGTTTTGAGCATTGCTAGCTTTGTTTACGGGCTGTATTGACCACTTGATTTTGAGCGTGGTCACGCCACATGAGATCTGCGGACGTACGACAAGCCGCGCCCCTAAAGGGCAATGCACTTAAAAGAAAGGTTGTTATTTCGGGGCCCTATCCAGGAATCGAACTTTGTTCACGAACACAGCAGCCTGTTTCTCTAACCATTAGGCAACCACATTTCTTTTTCATGCATGGTATTTCTTTCGAGCAGAAATTGCAGTTGCAAGAAACCTAAATTCACACTCAGAGCTGATAAGTGTCTTGCATTTTTGCGGTGAAATAGGCACGTGCGCAAAGCTCAATAAAGCGCAAAGACGTCCTTGAAGCGTGGGCATGAGGCAACATATTCACGATAACGACTAAAATAATCCTGAATACGTTATATCAATCTGGTGGAGTGTCGGTTTGGTGAGATATATATATATATATTATATATATATATATATATATATATATATATATATATATATATAATATATATAAGGTGTTTGTGTGTATGCGCTAATTATTCGAGCAAAGCGACCGCCCCGGAAAGGCGTCCCGGGTTCCGGGTCCCGGGTCCCGGGTTCCGGGTCCCGGGTCCCGGGTTGGTGCCGGGTTGGATCCTCGGACCAGGACGAATTTTTCTCTAAGTAGAAGTTTTCCTTTCTTAGAAACCCACATGGAATTTCTTGTGAAGCGGGTGGTTGTCAATTATAACTTTCCTTGTGTGTGTATTGTTACGTGGTTTAACCGTGTGAAGCGTTGCGCAGCTACTACACATCGCGAAACCGGCAACAAGAGCGCCCCGTTTCGAGGACTGCTGTGGCTGTGGCTGGTGTGCTGCTTCTTCGTGATGAACTTCTTCACGGCCAACATGAGCGCGAGCCTGATGGTCAAGACCGAGGCACCGCGCATACGCACCGTGGCCGACGTGCTGCGGACGCCCGACAAGCGCATTATACTCTTCGCAGACAGCGGGTTCACCGACCTTCTTATGGTACACGCATGTGGTCCAATCAGCAAGCGGGCCAGTCTGTTATCTGTAATAACAGCACGGGAGTGATATTTACGCCATGTAGCCGGTACTGTTTCTCGCATTGTCATTCGAGTAGCTTAGCACCGCCTCACCTTTCGCCAGGGAAAATTAAGCGTTTATTGTTCGCACACCTAATTCAGGGCATTTAGAGCAGTTTTCTTCACCACCGTAAGCTTTCAGTGCGAGAGAGAACCAAGGAAAGGCAGTGAGGTTAGCCGGACGCACGTCCGTTTTGCTACCCGGCACTCGGGGTAAAGGGGCAAAGAGAGATGGACAGGATCATGCGCACACTTGGGTGAGCACATCAAGTCTACTGGCTTTCGCACAGAGCTGTCGGCTTTAAGTATTTCAGCAACGCCTTCGTTGCCTCCTGCGCCACCGAGGCACATGACCATGGTCCTAGAATCTTGGTTGATGAAAATGGTATTGTGTTCAGTTGGTTCAGGAACATCCGGGACGGTTGTCGTTGCGCGTCATAGCCAGCGCAGCTGCACAGGACGTGTTATATTGTCTCTTCGGCCCAGCAGGAGTCGCCTGTAGAGGTGCCCGTCATTAAAATGAGAATCTAGTACGCATTTGTGAATGCAACACCCTTATTAAAAAGGCGTCACAATAACGTAGCATAGGGGCGGGAAATTTGCAATGGTAGTTGTAGCTTCAAAGAAATATCCATTTCATGTAAATTACACTTTTGGAAACTAGGAGACGACCATAAAATGTGTGTGGGATTACGAGCAAGCAAATAATGGTATCTTCCCATATCAGTCCTTTGCAGAGCGATCGAAACCACTAGAGTTCCTTCGTGGGCCAGTCGGGCTGCGTCGTCGGCTGACTGATTAGAGTCAAACTCGCACATATTGAACTCGCACGGGCACGGGAATTATTTCGACGTATCGCATCACTGGCGTACCCAGGAGGGGAGGAGGGGGGAGGTTTAGACCCCCGGCCCCCAGAATTTTTCAATTTTGCATGTGTATATACATGCACACATACAAACGCACGCGCGGATAAAGTATGATTGATCCTTCCCCCACCTCCTTCCGGACAAAGATTTCTGGCTAGGCCCCTGTATCGCCTAATTTGATATTACACTTTTGCAGAATTTACCGGTTTTTTTTTTTCGGGGAGAGAGGGGGCGGGGGGAGGAATTGTGCAAGTTGGCTTTACGGCACTGATTCAAGAGAATGCAAGAAAGGCGACTTCCCGGCAATACGTCACGGCAACATTATGGTCAGCGTAATCGACTAGTCAATTTCACATATAAGAGGCTGAGGTCATCATTTTAAACCAGTGCGCTGAGCAGTTTAGGAAGAGAGTGGAGCTAGTTGGTGTTGATGCCTCAGCTGTGACGTGGTCACTATAGCAAAAAAAAAAAAAAAATAGAAGACTAAAGGTTACGTGACCTGCGTTTGTTGCACAGGGTTGCTTGATCCCTTTGTACGTTCCGCCGTTACAGGTTGGGTCAGGATCAGACGCTCCAGCGCTCTGTGCTGTACAAACCATTTTTTTCCGTTAAGTTTTTACCGCTCTGGTAACTATTCCAAAACAAACCAGTAGGCGCTTCGAGCACCGCATGATGTTCAGCGAATCAGTACGATCAATTATAGAGACGTGTATGAAGAACAACTGAACAAAACTGGCGCGTTGCAAGTAATGCCTTTTTATACAAATCAGTTAATACGAGTGTCTTAAAAAGGCGTCACGCTATGTCCTTTGGCACCTAAGACAGCTTTCCGGCGCTTCGAAAGTACCGTATTGTTTGGAGAGCCTCGCCACAAATTTTGAAGTGAGCTCATGGTAGACTACGTTAAAGGGACACTAAAGTGAAAAACGATTTTTGTCATATTAGTAAATTACTCTTTCACAATTTCAAAACCACTGCGCATACTGCGAGGAGACGCTTGGTAAGTGAGAAAGCGTGCAAAAAGAAATGCGGGTGACGACGCCACCTCAAAATTTCCGCAACAAGCATCATGGCGTCACAGATTTTGATGGCATCTAGTGAGTCCTACGTAGTTCCTAATCATGAAAAATTAAGTACAGTCTCAACGGAGGAAGATTAGCACAAATGACCGCAGGCCGGAACCGCAAAATTGCGACACGCGGCGCTGTTGCTCACGAGCACGCCGATAGCGAGATTGCCAAGTATATTTCCTTTTCCAAAGCAGGGGTGGCCGGCGGTCCGGCGGAAAGCAGCCCAATCTTGCTGTTGGCCCATCCGAAAGCCCCTATCTTAAAGAAGCGCTTGTTCATTGCTTATCGGCAGATGTGGCGACGCACATGATTTCTCTTTTTTTTTTTTCGCTGGAGTTGCGAGCAACCGTATCTTTATCGCTGTTGCCCAGAAAAAAGCTGTTTGTTGGAGTGCTTTCCGCCGGCCACCCCTGCTTTGGAAAATGGAATGTGCTTGGCACTCTCGATATCGGCGTGCTCGGGAAAAACAGAGCCGCGTGTCGCAATCTTGCCGCTCCGGCAACCGGTCACGTGTGCAAATCTTTTTCCATTGAGACTGTACATTGTCCCCTGAGGGGGCCATCGACCTAACATACCAAGTTCCAGGAAATTTCGTTGAGCGAATGTCATGTCGCCGAAATACGAAAAATGCTTGCTAATGTACTTTTATTAAAGTTTATTCATTCATTCACTCAATGTCGCCTTGCTAATGTCGCCAACGTACGAAAAATACGCTTTGAAATCTGTGACGTCCCACGCTGCGATTTCGGCGCGAAATTTAAAAATGGAACTTTCACCTTGGTTTTCTCCTATATTTATAAGCCTATGATGGTGAAATTTACGACGTTCGAGTTGCCTGAGTACAATTTATCAAACTTAACCGATTCCTTGTCTCACTTTAGTGTCCCTTTAGAGGGATTCAACCCGTCCATATATAGAGCGGGTTGAAACAAAATCCCATGCATAAGCTCATGCAACGTAGTAATTGTCATAGATTCATAGCTCGTACATGACACGAAGTTAAAATGCGGTTTCAGATACGCAAATCGAAGCGATATTTAAATCGCACTCCGTCAAGCAAATGGATTTTCCTCTTTGGCGCAGTACTCGGAGCTGGAGTCTTACCGGGCCGTGTACAGCCAAATCATGCGGACGGGCGGCGAGGTGCGACCGGCGGACGTGTTCCTCGAGAAAAACATGCACCGAGTGCTGAAGCAGGACGCGGTGATTCTGCAGGAGAGGTTATCGCTCGACGACCAAGTGGGGCGGCAGTGCCCGAGTTTCGTCGGTCACGGTTTCTTCTACTTCAGTGAAGAGTCTCTGGCGACGCTTATGATTGGCTGGTACGCAAGAGCCGACTTTGACCCTGTGCTCAGGGATGAGTTTGACACCAGGTAATTAGATTAGCACAACAGCTTTTTTTTTTTGGGGGGGGGGGGGGAGTTGTGACTTGCTGAAGGGCACGATAGTGTAGCGCAAAACTCGAAGAGAAAGCCTAAGAGGCTAGCAAGAAAGAAAGACGGCGCAAAACTCACAACTGCTCTTAGCTTATTGCATGTACAGCACATACACACTCTCGAGACCATGCAGGGAACCGCACAGAGCAAATGACCAGCCATCTTGTTCGCGACAAGCTTAGCGATCTCATTTCCGCGTCATATAGCGACACGGACATTTGACTAATACAGTTTCGACCATTGATTAGGGGTGTGCGAATATCAAATTTTTCGAATACGAATCGAATACGAATATCCACCTTCGAATATCGAATCGAATATCGAATATCAAATGAAAAATGGCTCCACAGTAATAATATTTTATTTAACATGTAGCTATTTGAAAAAAAAAAAATCAACAGCCTGACTGGCAACACAACATACACTGCTATCTCCAGAACACAATGTCCAGGCTAGCACAGTGCACATCACAGCACAAGCAAATATCACGGCACAATGAAAGTAATGACTACATGTTATCATGTAGAAATATGAGTTGCTCCACATGATCAGGCAGCAGGCGCTCCCTTCTAACAGAGACACCCCCCCCCCCCCCCCCCCCCCCCCCCCCCCCCCCCCCACTGAAAAGGCACGCTCGCTTGGAACAGGGGGCAAAGCTTTGCCAAAGTGGGGTATCTGAAGGTGCCTACAGTCCGCCACCAGTCACGTGGGTCACTGTCTTTCTTCAGAAGTGGCCCCACATAGTGAACGAGTGGTAGTGCGGCATGTTACGGCCGCATAATATTGAAAATGTATGGTTACATGATCGCCAACAGCGCTGCACGTCGGAGATGCACCAGCAATAAATCATACGTATTGGGGCGCTCGTCGCAGGCAGATAACGTGCGTCCGTGTTCTCACGATGTTTATCGCTCCTCTCGGCAACGTTTTTAGCTATGCGAACGCAGCAGAAATGTGCAAGACGAGTTATTTTATGCATGATAATCGAATCGCATATTCGAATTTTTCGAATATTCGAAACTATTCGAATACACGATTTTCGAATCGAATACGAGTATTTCGAATGTAATATTCGACGAATATTCGAAACTTTCGAATATTCGCACACCCCTACCATTGTTACAAAGCAGATACGAAGGTCCTGGGCCAGCTGTCTCCAAACGAGTTTTCCTGCTTCTTGGACTCCCCCCCCCCTCACTTCGGAGAACGGATTAGACACCTACACCTGCTGTCTTTTCCCTGAACTGAGCGCTTCGGCGGGAAGCTGGCAGCTACGCGCGGGTCTCCTCCGTGGAACACGTGTTTGCAACGAGCTTGTTTTGGTTTAAAGCTGGTGCCTTTGTTCGTAAAAGGATTTTCGGTTCCCAGAAGTGACATTGCCCCCCTTTCTTCCGAACTGGTCGGACGTGGAGAGTGAGAGTGCAGTGGTCCCTGGCATTGTTATCCTGGGGGCGGTGACCTATGTGTCGAAGAGACGGACCCTCCAAAGGCATGCATGTTTGTGATTGGACGTTTGCTAGTTATGCAGCTTCAAAGGCATGCACGTTTGTGATTGGACATTTGCCGCATAAGGAGTTTCCCTGTCTTGGGAATGAAGCGTATTTAAGGAGCAGCAGAGCGTCTGCTCGGGACGGATCGATCGGACTAGATGTCGTTCTGACGATCCTGTCCTCTATGATGTAAATAAAACGTCTGTTAAGTTTTACTCAACGCCGGTCTCTCTGCCTCGGCTTCCTGCTGTTCTGGACATCCCTGGGCCTGCGGTACGACTCCCGCCGCTCAGCTCCACGCTACCCCCTGGGTCCGCATCGGACAACGACGCCGCTCGAAACAACTGGTTGCAGCGGTGGGATGGAGCCAAATACCCGCTCGTAACAACTGGTGGCAGCGGTGGGATGGATCCAAATACCCGCTCGTAACAACTGGATGGCAGCGGTGGGATGGATCCAAATACCCACCCGTAACACCATTGATATGAATATGTTATACCTCTACAACTTCCCGCGCGGTTTTGTCTCGTTCTGCTCTTACCCAAAATCTTTAACTCGTGGCTCACAGCAGGACGATGACTTGTAATTTGATCTGTGCCGTCCCGTGGTGTCATACCTTCCTTACCTTATGCCGCTTCCGGTCAGTTACTTGACTTCCGGGTGTGTACTCAAGTCTCAGTTTCCAGTTCCGGCATGTGCATAACTTTCTTCTGATTTGCCCTTCCGTCTATTGTATAGCTTAGGAAGACCTCTGAGGCAAGTTGGCTCGGAAGTGATCCAGGGCGTCACAAGCCTGCAACAGAAACCCAGGTAGACAGATCGCATCACCCGCAACCAGCGGAGAAGCTAGCACGCTGTATGTACTACAGGGTGTTTCGCACTTAAAGGAAAACTCGAACCACATCGCAATGCGCTCCGAGTTTTCCCCTAAGTGCAAAACAGCCTGTACATTCCAACAGGGTGCGTTGAATTTGAGCCAGTTTCTTACTCTTACTTATGAATTTGCCGAGTCTTGTTTTTAATACAGAAAAGATTTATTCCGATGCACAGTTTACACTGTAAGTCAATGAAGTTTGAGTGAAAGGCGTTGTAATACACCTGTCGAAGGCCCAACTTCCCTTCGGTATGTCAGCCAGATGCAGTTGCAGCATGGAATCGACATAAGTGTTGTGCAATATTACACGGTGTGTTATACAGTGTATCACTTATACAATGTTATGTAATCAGTGGATCGTATGAAACCATGTGCAATGTCAAACGAAATAATAACAATGCAAAGCAAAATACATCTCACCCATCAAATATGCAAACAGTAGTGTGACTTTCTAAGTCCTTATCGGCGGTTGGTAAAGCGCTGAAGCATGTGTGTTACTCTGGTGATTTGTTGGCGCAGTAGTTGGATGGTATATGTGCCCTTGCCTTTGTGTTTTATTTGAAGGCCTAGAATTCGGAGCCTATCTGCCCTCGGTATGAAGTTTCCATTCAGATACAAGGTGACATCTGGTGGTTTGTCGTTCTTTTTCCGTTGTTTAAACACGATCAGGTGTTCCGACTTCTCAGCTGCACAAGTGAGTCCTCCGGCTAAGGCACCCCCTTGAACCATGGTCGCGATTTAGGCAGCGCGCTTAGTGCGAAGTAGCTCCTGGATTTGCATGAATCATCTGCGTAGATTCTCTTTTGGCTTGACAGCGATGGCTGTGGGCGGAGCTTATATTTTTTTTAGTTTTTAACCAACTATATAGGCTCCGTGCAGACGTAACCGACGTAACTCCGCTGCCCGAGCGAAGGCGTCCCTAGCGGCAAGAAGCGCAGATTTGGCGGGATGCTCTCACGCGCTCGCAATGGGGTGAAATCGAGGAACGATGCCTTTTACGATGAGTATACTTGTCGTGCTTTTCGCGCTTGGCCAGTGAGCAGAGCGACGGTCCGTCCGCGTTATCAACGCGATCAGTCAGCCGCAGCAGGTGGACGATAAGAATAATATTGCATAAAACATCGCTCCGCGATTGCACCCCTGGTCGCTCCACGCTCCCGCTGGGACGGCGCGAGGTATCTTCGCGGGCAGTTTGTTTTGTGTCGGTTGCGCTGTTCGTAGGAATGCCGAACTCCAGGAATAATTGCTGCGTTGTTGGGTGCAATAACACCTACAGGAATTCTCCGGGCACGCGTTTTTAGCGGTTTCCATTTAGAGAATATGAACGGAATCGGCTTGAACGGTGGATCGCACTCGTTCGACGACAAGAGTTTCGTGAATAGATGGGGTATTTTATTTTTCTTTGCGAGTGAGAATTTATGGATGCTACATTGCACTACAGCAACGATGGGTCTAATTGGACACCCGGGCCGTACAGCAGAATATGCAGCAGGCAATTTGTAGGAAATGCCAAGTCAAACGAAGAGACGCACCTAGCATGCAATCCATCGATATTTCCTGAGCACTACAGGTTCACACAGATGGAAAGCGTTTTTTCATTCAGCGGCCGTGACGGTGCAATTGCTGGCATCAGCAATTTCAAGCTGCCGCTGAGTTCGCTGCCGCGTTAGCCCGATGGTGATAAGCTGTGATTGCTTAGTGAGCGAGGCGGCCCGCGTTACACGTGCGCAGTTTCGCTCAACGGGCTCGTCACCTCCGTTGTCTTCCCCCAGCTCATGCATTTTATGTTGCCGCGTTCGCCTGAGGATGCACGAGGTCTGGCGAAAAGAAGCACACGCGCTAACGCTACGTTCTCTGACAGCTGCTAACAATTTGACGTCTTTTGGAAGCAAACGGGAAAGAGAAAGCCTCAAGCGAAGCACGAAAGCACGACGCAGTGGCTTACCGCCGCCTGCGTCGTCTGCTCCCTTATCCCGCCAAATCTGCTCCCGTGGCCGCTTTGGCGCTGGACGCAGCGCGCGACTGTGGCGGCTCCTAACGTATGCACGGTGCCCATAGTTTGAGCTTTCTTGTGGCCATCTAGTTCCGAAGAGTCCAGTGAGCGTACGTGTGAACCTATTCGCAGGCTGAAATGGTTCGTGGAGAGCGGTCTGCTGCAGCGGTTCCGGCAGGAGGTATCCCCTATCGGGGAGGAATGTATGCTGCGCATGAGCGACAAGGCGGACATGCAGAACCGCACCCTGATGTTCGAAGACCTCAGGCCACTCTTCTTGCTTTCACTGCTGCTGCTGCAGGCAGCCGCCGTGGTCTTCGTCATCGAGCTGCTTGTCGCGACTGTGAACAGAAGACGAGCAGGACGTAGAGCAAAACACATCCCTGGATCCTGCAGCACTGAATCGCTCGAACAAACTGCCTGAAATATAAACGTCAATCTTTAAGGGGCCCTGCAACACTTTTCCTAGTAATCGTTGAATGAGCTCCCTATCGAAGTTTATTGCCTCACAAATCGGTTGTCGCAAAAATTTTTCAATTTATCAAGTACGAGTGGTGTTACAGGGACTCATTGCGCGTTTTGAGCGCTTTTTCTCTTCCTTAGTTTTGACGAACGTGCTCGGAGCTACACAGGGCAAAATGTGTTGCACGGTCTCTTTAACGCACCATTTCGAAAGCAAGTGGTCTGTCTCTTATCGACAGCGTCCGAAAACAAAGCCGTGCAGAGTACACCCGCAAAGACGGCATTTAATGCCTCAGCAAGCATATCTTCCTGACTTAGATAAACAGCGCCGCATACACACTATGCACTACACGTATTTCTAGTGGAAAGGACGTAGGCACATTTGGTACTTCGCAAGAGGTTATTGTATCACCGACTTTGTATTGTTCTTACCTCTTTGCTTTGTTTTCGCGAGTCTGACATCATCGCGTGGTGTAATCCTGCAGGATCGAAGCACTGGCGCCTAGCGTATTCTAGACAGTGTGCAGACTCTGAATCATGTTAGAAGTCACCTGGCACAGAACGGGAAATCTAAGGCTTGTATATGTTATGCCGAAGATCTCAGCCGGGAATATGATGGCTGATCTACCTTGATCAGCGGGCGATGCATGTTGTAGTAAGCGCTGAAGAGCGTTGACCTCGTTTTGCACTTTGTTATCACTGATTGTAAGTGTTAATTCAGGCATGTATTTGATTTACATGGATAAAGTTTCTTACGTTCTTCAATGCAAGGCTTCTGTATGATGGTACAACGTCATGGAAACAGCCACATTGCATGAACAAACTTCTACTGTCATCTTGATTTCAGTGAATGTTTACTCAACCATGTGCTGCTCCATGAGAGCTAGCAGTGGTGTACATCACGAATGTTCAAGCACAGTGACTCAGGATTACAACAGTACTCTGTGCGCTGGCTGAAGTAAAAACCTGTCAGAATTCAATATAAATAGAAACTTGGGCCGGTTGCATATTTCAAGTATACTGAATGAATTTTGTACAGGGTTTTACGTCACTTATTGTTTAGTGTTTTTATGTCACTTAGGCTCCTGTTTACTTTCGTGGTGAAGCCGTATCAGGCTGAATGGCCGTTATCTTCGTTTCAATCTTTTGCCGATCTCTGCAGAAATAAAACCATGCACTCACTCGAATTCTAGATGACCTGCGCTTGAGCGAAGCATTTCCTTTGCAACGTGTGCATCGCTTTCTTCAGAGTGCTTCGTCGAACCACTGGTCTTACAGAACTTGAAATGCCATAGTTCGGGTTCATATGAAAGATGACAAGTGCCGTGGCATGACGTAATATTAGCGAAACCGTAAACGTGAACAGACTATGGAGTGATAATGCTGTGTAAAATTAGAGACATTCATTACATTCTCTGACAAAGCCTCCCGTATAGGCCGCACTGACATTCAGTCCTCAGAATTTTCTAATAGATATTTATCATGCAGGCTCACATCAATATACTACAGTTGAACTGCAAGAAAGTAGACCCGTGCTCTCTGCCTCTAGATTTATCGACGCACATTGAGCGTAGCGACTGTGGATCGAAGACGTGCTTACCGAAGAGCATTGCTGGATCCTCATGTTCTCTTTAAATGTTCAGTAATTCACATTATTTAACACCCCAAAGCACAAATATGATCTTGGGTGTTGAGGACAACAATGGTGTCCCGAAATTCTTATGAGCACGTAATGGGTCGCATTTTTTTTCAGGGTGACCCATGATTTCAGCGAATACGGTGTATCTGCTTTGTACTGCTTTCCTGACGTTCGCTAGCATCACGAAGAACTGTGCTAGAAATACTATACGGCATCGAGACAGTATGCAGAACTGTCAGCAAAGTCGCCAGTGAATATAGTGAGAACAAGTTTCGAGTAGTCCAAGGAAGGAAGAAACAGGAGAGGGAGGGAAGGCAGAGATGATAACTCGTTCAGAAAAACTGGTATGCTACCTTACACTGGGGAAATGATAGGGAGGTTTGAAAACTAGAATTAGAGAGAAAAAGAGAAAGGGGGAAGCACAAACACACAAAGTCACACTCCTCACAGTCACAATATCGCCATTGGTCTATAACCGCCGGCGCAACTCTGTTGTCTTCAAGAACTTGAGCAATGTTTTCGTCGCCTTCATCCGCGATGACCTCTCGGGACTACATTCCAATATGATTACAAAGTGTCTAAGAAGTTATGCAAGCATAGTAGGTCAAAGATGCGCTCACAAATAGTTTACTTCCACAAACATGGAAACAGTTACCGCAGAACATCCGACAGGTAAAAATTATGCCAAGGAACTTAATTTCTGCTGGGATGTAAGCTAAATGTCACAGTTTCGCCTTAAAGGTGAAGCAGTGAATGCGATAGCAACAAATCAGACAGTTATACGAAAAAAGTTTAGCATCACCCTTAGCATGGGACCTGGCGTAACTCAACAAATAATAATAATATCTGGGGTTTAACGTCCCAAAACCACGATATGATTATGAGAGACGCCGTAGCGGAGGGCTCCGGAAATTTCGACCACCTGGGGTTCTTCAACGTGCACCTAAATTTAAGTACACGGGCCTCAAACATTTTCGCCTCCATCGAAAATGCAGCCGCCGCGGCCGGGATTCGATCCCGCAACCTTCGGGTCAGCAGTAGAGCGCCATAACCACTAGCCCACCGTGGCGGGGCGGCCTAACTCAAACAAAACGCCGGCGTAAGGAAACATAGCCACAGCTGAGAGCAAATCGACCGTTGCGCTGTCTATAGCTTCAAGGAAAACTTTGCGAAGATAACGCAACGCGTACAACGGTATGAGCCATCGGCTGATGCTCTGCAAAGATACGGCAGGTGCGACCGCGGGCGACAACGCCGGGCTGGCCAAAGTACGCAATTCCTGCCGCAGCCGTGCAGCCTCTCGCCTCCCCACCCCTCCGGCAGCCCTCCATACGCTTTTCGCGGGACGGAGTCGGCCGGCGCGTTTCTTCTCTGCTAGAGTCGCGATCTACCGCGCTCGCACGCTTTCACTCGCCCATAGAACATACGACGCGCGGGGCGATGTTATCGATTTGGAGTTTATACAGAGCATGACGGCGACGGCGACGGCAAAAATGCCCCTGGAGTGTTCATATAACTGCTATCGCAAGATAAGATCAGTAGGCCGTCCCGAACACTTTACAGCGACTTATGGGACATGCCGTAGTGGAGGGCTCCTAATTAAATTCGGCCAGCTAGGTTTGCTTAACGGGCACATAAATCTAAGCACGGGGGCGTTTCACATTACGTTCCAATAAAACACGGCAGCAACGGCAGGAAGATGCCATGACTGCCACGCAGAGGGTCCGGGTTCAAATCCCATCGGATCCTGAATATTTTTTTCTGATTTCATTTTTTTTCTTATTTCACACGGTAGGGGTTATGGACACCGGCGGCGGATAACTACGGCACTGTTTTTGTGATCTCATACAGCTTTCACTGCAAAAGAAAAAACCTGACAGAAGCTAGTCAGAGTTACAGTCGAAGTAATGCCGCTTATACGAAAGCAATGTAGCGAAACACCATACTGCGACTCCCGAAACGCGTCATGTATGAGGCGTGTACTCATACATGACGCTCTCGTGCTACACCTCTCCATACTTTTCGCCATAGTACCGCCGCGACATACTATACGTTCCTTGTGCGTGTCTGAATGTATATGGCCATAGGTTCGATTACCGCCAAGCAAAAGATAACTTTTGAAGTATGTAGGAACGACACACCACGACAAGACGTCTGAATCGTTCACGACCTGAAACGCAGGAGTGCGCCCAACTGGGCTGGTTCGCACATGATTAAGACGGGAACAAACAGCGCTGGACACGGGACGGTGAAAGAACGACAGACAAGGGCGCTGATGTCTGCAAGCGCCGTTGTCTAACGTTCTTTCACCGTCCCATGTCCAGCGCTGTTTGTTCCCGTCTCGACCTGGAACATTGCCAGCCACAAAGATGTTTCAGGTCTCAATTCTTTATTCAGTTCCTCTACTGCATGTCATTTCCACGCGCCTCTTTAAGCTGTCAGAAGGGACGCTTCAGCTATTTTTGTTATTATTACACATACACAGTGGTGCACGTCCCGTAACCGAACTTCAACCGACGGTTAATTTTGAACCTGGTTCCATCAGTATAGCAGCCTCTGACCGTGGACATCAATGACACAAGTTGGTGAGAGAGGAAAATGGCTAGGCCGGGAAATGTGCGAAGTATCTGAACAATGTTAATTCCATTTAAGCTACTATATGCGCAATACGAGACAGAAGGAAAATATGGAAGCTTGAACATAATAATAACATGCCGCTGGAGCCGATATTTCGACGAGGGGAGTGGTTGGGGACAGGACAGCAACTTCGAACACATTTACTCGCACAGAAAATTCGAAAGGACCAAAATTGTGAGCCATTATACTCTGTCCAGACACGTATACTAGCAATACCTGCCATCAGTGCGGCGATTAAGCTAACTAGAGCATATGCTCTAGTAATACCCTTCATTACAAGGCACAGGTCAAGCAGACCAGTCAGTATGGAATACCTCACTGCGAAGCCCCAACAACGGGGACCAAATCTGGGCCGTCCAGAGAGCGCACTATGCGGCGGCAAGACTCGGCCGGCCTCTACCAACGTGGGAGTGGCCCGCCTCACGAAAATCGCCTCTCTCAGGTCTCCCCATAACAAAGTTTTCTCATCTATCCATCAATGCCACTCTGTGAAGGTGGATGACAAGCAAAGCGATTTATCACGTGGCACAGAGGCGACACAGAATATTGAACAAAGGTACGAAGTCGTTTATTGTGTTTTAACCCACTAGCGCACAATCACGACGAGGACAAGAAAACACACCACCACGCTGAAGTTACGATTTTATTAAACAGACAGACAGACAGACAGACAGACAGACAGACAGACAGACAGACAGACAGACAGACAGACAGACAGACAGACAGACAGACAGAGAGACAGATAGATAGATAGATAGATAGATAGATAGATAGATAGATAGATAGATAGATAGATAGATAGATAGATAGATAGATAGATAGATAGATAGATAGATAGATAGATAGATAGATAGATAGATAGATAGATAGATAGATAGATAGATAGATAGATAGATAGATAGATAGATAGATAGATAGAAACGCTCAAAGTGCCAAAGGTTCGCTTAAGAAATGCTTCGCATTAAAAAAAAAGGGTTACCCCAAATAAAAATTGAGCAACTAAAAAAAAACATATAACACACTGAAACAAGCTAAAATAGCATGGCAATGCACAGTTTGCTTGCAGAAGTTCACATTGCAGTAAGGCGTCCACTCGCACACATTTCTAGTTCTACCCACAGTATATGGAGTAACACATCATTCCGTATATGTCAACACATCGCTGTTCATCACAAGCGCTTATCTAGTCCGGTGTCCACAAAGAAGTCTTTCAGGAAGATAGCCTTTTTCTGAAGATGCGTTTCAGGCCACAGTTATGTTCCTTGCCTTTCGCTTTGTGTTAGCGTGTGACGGCTCGTTGTTGGAGTAGTGCAGCTTCCACATGCACCAACGGTGTTTCTCCGCCGCCTACTGCTTCGAGTGTGATAGCACCGACTAAAAAAAGTGCTGCAATAAGCGCCGCAGAAAGGCAACGATGTCGACGCGCGAATGTCGCGCCTTCGTGGAGCAAGACACAGGCCAGCGTGACGGGGAACGCCTTCGCGCGTTCGCGGCTCAAGCTACGAATCTCTGCCTCCCATGATGCTGAAGCGCAGTGTGGTAGTGTATGCATGAGCACAGGCGTAGGTTACCCTATTACTCGGGAGCGCAAACCGTGCCGTTTCTCTCCTCAATTGGCGACGCTTTGAAGAAATGGATATCGAGTACCACATGGGAACAGCTGCTGGCCAGCGAGAACCTGGAAGATCAGCTGAGTCTGATTGACCGGGCCCGCCGAGCGGCTGCTGGTAAGCGGAGCCCTGGACTGAGGGCCCCCCGCTGCATACCAATAACCCCCGAATACTCGGAGCTTCTCCGCAGGAATTCTGCTGCAATAAATAAGTTTTCAGCACCACCTACCAGTGTTTATTAAAGGGGTCATGAACCACTTTTCCAAGTAATGATCTAATGGCCTCAGTATCGGAGTGTACTGCCTCCCGAATCGATTGCCGCAAAAATTTCTCGAATCCGTCAAGAATCAGCGGAGTTACGGAGGTTTGGCGCACCCTCCCAGCGCTTTCTCTCTTTTCTCGTGCCGGCGAGCGCACTGGAAGCTAGACAGGGAGGGATGGCATGGGGGAAAGAAGTTACGCCAGCGCGCGTCATGAAACGCGATCGCTCTCCCGCTGTGATTCGCTTGCGCGAGTGCGGCTACCGTGTACTGAGGAGTGCGGCGCTAGAGTCACTAGAAAAATTTCAGAGTACCGCAAAGGTAGGCTGCACGCGGGCAACATTGAGCGGCGGCGGCCATTTCCCTTCCGGACCGTCCGGCGCGTTGGTAGCGTGTGTTGAGAAGTGGCCGATCTCTTCGCCTCGATGCCTTGTTACGCTCGGCGTAACTGCAATATGTGTGTGTGTTTCTTCAAAAGGATATCAGAAGTGATTTCGAGTCGTCGACAGTCTGAATTGACTGCGCGGTAAGCGGTGTAGCTAATGAAACGTGCGGCGAATGTTGCCATGTGCTCGCGAACTCTCTTCGTGGCTTCATCGGTCTCTTTTCGTTTCACGGCCAGGTGTGTTCGCAAGGTCCGGAGCTGTAGACATAGTTGCATTAGCGTAATGACCGTGCGAGATGCCATTTACTTCGACACTTGGTGAATGTTGACTGTTTGCGCTAGCTTTGCAGTCGGTGTTCAGGTTCACTTCATAGCGCATTCGAGAACATTATCGAACATCGAGAACATTCAGCATTGCGTCCTTTGACTGATCGCTGACGCATATCTTACTTGCGCACCATGCTTGCTGTTCAGCTGGGTGTTATCTGTAATAGAAGTGGTGTGTGTACGGTAAGTGGAAGTTGTGCCTGAAGTATTTGTCTCGGTTCAGAACGCCAGCAGCCGAACGAATGGGCGAATCGGCGTGCGGTAGGTAAGGTGCATCTTATTTTGCGAATACGTTGTCATTTCCTAACAGATACGTAGAAAATAGGCCATCGAAAATGATTGACGTCACTACTCAGTTGTTTCATTTCCTATTTTTTGTCTCCTTAATATTCCCAACGTTGCAGTGCATTTGCAAATATTTTGCTGTGTACCGACAAAGTTTTTTTCCTTTTTTGGCGTTGCCAGCGCGTAAATGGCTGGGGTTCGGCTTCTGCACTGCTTTTAATTTCAACTTTTTTTTTTCGTAATGCACTCTTGTTAAGACTTCCTCGGTGCAGTGCTTTATGTTATCTTGATCAGAAATAGCACATACCGAAAAGCTTTAACGCGCATGCTACTGCAACACAGTATGTATATAGATCTAGGGCTCGCATGAAATCGATTCCCTCAACGCGTGAGAGGATAAGCCAATTTTTATTATTTTTTTTTTTTTGCTGTGACCATTTCTCACCCGCTAAGCACTATTGTAAGGGTACGCTCGGCGCAATGCAGCATAAGCAACATTCTTTTTTGAAAAAAATAAGATACGCTTAATAACATTGCCTTATACCAAGTTTATCAACAGGGTTCCACGCTTCAGTTTTGTGCAGTGGCAAATGATCATGCGACAATTGCCTTCAAGGTATACAGTAAACAGTTATTATTTTAATAAATCTTCGATTTCGCTCTCGTGCGTGACACGCTTATAACTCGAAATGCATGCTCAATCTGTTCAACAGATCGAGATATAAACAGCCGAGCGAATAGAAAGGTATGTATGTAGTTTTCAATATCGCTGAACATAGCGAACCAAAAAGGTGAAGTATCTTGTTGCATGAGAGGTTTTCCAGCAAAGTTTGTGTAGTTCACTGCAGGAAGGAGTGTTCTTCGAGGGGGGCGAATTCATTCCGCGGCCAACTATGCAGCCACGTACAACGACGCTCTTTGACGTTAATGTTTCCCACACAGAATGCCAAAATATACGAAATTCCCGGAGTAGCTCACCAGCAACGTTCGATTACTGGTGAGCTACTCTCTGGCATCTGCAAGACGCGTTTAAAAAAGCGACGAAGTACTTCTAGGGACCGTGGTACTGCTAAATGTCCGGCCGCGCTGTGCATTCAACGCGCCTGCACCCAAAGCGCTTGGAAGGGATATGGCGGCGAGAGGTCACGTGATGCGAGTAAGCCAATCGCGGCGGCGGCGGCGCGCGGAAAACAGATGCGATACTCTGAAATTTTTCAAGTGACTCTATGCGGCGCCGGCAAGTGGCGGCACCCCGCGGCAAGAAGCGCATCTGATCCGAACGCCGCTCTCGATTTACGTCGGCTATCGGCCAATAAGCATGCTATGTCTCTTGCGACGTACAGCGGACAGACGCCCCGCCCACCGACGAGAGTGAGAACCGGCCTCTGTTTGAAAAGAGGGTGCCTGGGGAAACGGCAACTTCGCGCTCCGCTTGTGGCCATTACGCGGCGCGCACGACTGTAATATTTGGCAGAGCAGTTCATAGCCGTGTCAGCTTTCCGCAGGATGTGTTTTTTCAATCAGCCCAAGGGGTGCTTCATGACCCCTTTAACGGCTTGTCGATGCCATCTTTGCGTGGAATTCACGATACGCTGTGTCCAGGCATATGTTAAGAACTTCAGCTACCGCAACGGTTGAATCGTTATCATAGACATTAGTCGCCGCGATGGAGACGTGCCACTAGGCGTCAACGTGGGTGCATCCACGTCAAACGGTGCTCTAGCTGGCAAACACCAATAGACATTGTACAAGCTCTCATATACCAATACTAAATAAACAATCAACTACTTCTGTGAAGACACCTTTTACTTTCGATTCCTATGTCGGAGGGATAAGCCATGTTTTTTCTTTTTCTTTTTTTTTGACTGGGCATCTACAGTTCCGCTTTGTAATGTGACGTGCTCGCTCATCATTGATTTTTACCTTTCGCAGACTGAAAATGTAGGGCAAACAATATGTCAAGCTCCTGCTCATGTCCTCACGACAACCACTGACAGGAAGCAACGCTTCATAGGTACACAATACAGATAGCTGCCCTTGTTTAGCTCAGCTTACGGGCCATTACAATTTATGTTCTCGAAATAAGTAATCAAATAATTTCCTCAGACAGTGTCGTCATTGATTCAGTGAACCTCTCGGGGCTATTAAGCCTTGAATGGGTCTTTATTTGGGATGAAGTCGGACTGAAGCCATGTTCGCATATCTCTCATTTCTCTCTCGTGTTCTTGCTGAGTTATCTATCAACCACACTATGGGACTACAGCAACAGCAACTTATACCCTTTCTTTCTTTCAGGTCTTCTTCCTTTGTAGCGCATCTCTCACGGAATCGGTCAGAGATTCCTCTCGATGCTGCTCACGTTCTGACCACCATCAGAAAAGACGTGACCGCAAAGCTTTATTTCTCGCAGTCGGCATTCGGTTACTTAACTTCTCGTACATCATATTAACTTACGCTTAAATAAGAATGCTCGCATGACTGCGGCCGGCACTGGGACTCCTGGCATTGCAGCACGATGGTGAGCATGTGTCCTCTATTCATTCGCTCCTGTTATGCAGTTTACAAGGAGCTCATTGACTGCTTAAGAATTATTCTTGCCAAGTTGTTGACAATTGCGTGAGTAGATGTCGCTCCCTGCATGATTCAACTGGCGTGTAAAAAGTAAAGGTCACGCCGCAAGCTTTTTTTTTTTTTGTTTGCTGTTTGAGTATAAACTAATACAGCCAATGGTACACTCATGTCTACGCGAACTCTTTCTTAGCCCATTCATGTAGTTTGTAGTCGTAATTATGTTTGCTATGTGCCGGAAAGCGGGCATAGAGAGTTGTTTTCTAGCAGCTTGCGCCATCAGACCAATTTCAAGGAATGGCGTCCTTGATGGTGTTGTGGTGTGGTTGGACGTTCACGAAAATTTGCCTCGACAGTCATTCGAAAAGCAGCCTCGGTCTCAATCCCATATCGCATCCTCGAAAACCAGTAGGGTACGCATTTAAGCTGGTTGGTTCATGATTAACATTCTACATCGCGCTCTTTTTCTTCGTTCACGCCTTTCTCAACGCCGTGGTTTGTGTCCTTTCTTCGTCCCGTCTTTTAGCGCTATTTTCTACTGTTAACTCGAAAACCAGACTCGTTTTCTCGCCTTCTCTCTTTTATTTTTCCCCAGAATACTAGGAACTCCCAGTGAATTTAAAGGCACGCGGCGAAGTATGCGGCTATGGACCATGCATGCACGACCTATGATGCCGGAGCGCACAGCAGGCCTCCGAAGTACATGCATGGGCGTCGCTGTACTTTCAGGTGCTGCGTCGCGCGTGCTATACACAACGCACGTACAAACTGCGACGTGCGGCAGCTAGGGGAGTGTAACAGAAACAGAATTCTTGTGGAATCCTTGTTGTGTTGATGTGATATGCCACACTTGTCCTGTGCAGTTTGTTCATTTTTGTCTACATAGCCCAGCACCTGGCATCTCTACCGGAAGCGTTACGCGAACATGACTCTGCGGATCTCGTCATCGCCGGTGAGGCCACGTTGCGTCTTATCACGTATCTTTATCTTTTACAACTTGCAATTGAGAAGCATTTCCACCGTCAAACAATGATTGCAGTTGGCTAGACTAAAAGGAGCCAAAATTTAAGCTAAAACAAGACATGTCATTTAATTTGTGCGCCAAATTTGTAGCCAAAGAGATCGAGAGCAATAATACAAAAAGATTTTTATTAACACCGAATAATACGATTTTCAATAAGCGAAATTGTAGATAAGGAAAGAGCCCAATATTTTTGCTTCTTTCTTGGTTTTCAAGCCACAGGTAGGCTCCATATAAATTAGTAAATTATCATAAGTACAATGCGCCTGCATGCAGTCTGTATAAAATAGAATAAGTTCTTGCGATGGTAAATTTCGGCCGACAAGATCAACTAAGCAAGAACATTAAACGTTGAAGCTGTTTCTGCTTGAAGGCCCACATCGAAATCGATAATTTACAGTAATACCAGTCCAGGATCATTTGAAATGGCTTTGATTTGCTGTCAAGTTCACACGAGAATACAAGCTGTGCGTCAGCATTAGAAACTGGTGCGCAGCGTTAGCAGTGCGCTACCCACGCGTTTGCTTATACACGCGCGCAGCTTCGCCTCTCCGTCTTTGCAGCCGCGCCGCGCGTGAGCTGCCTCGACGCACATCAGCCCGCTGGCGAGAGTTGGACATGAGCGCGCGCGGCCAACACGACAGAAAAGCTTGGAAGCAATGCTTATTCTTTAAGCGTGCTTCCTATTTTATCTGGACATGGAAAACATGGCTAGTAAGTGCGCCAAAACCGAATTTCGAAGTAGCCAGAAAGTACGCATGGAGCCAACCTGAAATTTTAAGCGCCACACGGGATGATAAAGTGGCCAATTTCGCGCAAGTAGCCGCCAATGGCAACCCTGCCGCCAAAAAATGTAGCGCCAGGACATGCTAGTTAGTTAACACGCGTCCAGTAGTCCAGTATATGTGGCCATCGGGAGATCTAAAACAGTTTAGTGTGGAGCATCGCTCATGGTGTTCCAGTCTGGGAAACATGACAGCGCCTGAACTTCCTTTGCTACGGACAACCCTACCTATGTAATGACCACTCGCCATGTAACAGGCTCAATGTCACCGTTCGTGTGGCGTCGCAGTGGCCACCGTACTCGATTTATGTCAAGGATGAAGAAGGACAGGACCGACTGTGGGGGATCTCGGGTGCACTGCTGGGAAACCTGACCGAGTCCATGGGCCTCAGGTGAGTGAACGCTGCTCATTGTGGGCTTGTAGCGGGAAACGCACACGCTCGCCATTCGCCGTTAGTGAGAGCGCGTCCACTGAACCGTAAAAGGCTACACTCGGTTACAACCTAAGAAAGCTCCGCCCACAGCCACCGCTGTACCAACCAACGTTACTAGTACCAAGCACAGAAAATTTGCATAAATGCCCCATGCAATAGCGCTTACTCATTTTCGTGACGTCAGGCACTTCTCGAGGGCTTCACATAGTGAACCTTCCCATAGAGGCACACGTTTGTGTCGTTGGCTTTAGGACGGAAACTTGAACGTCCTGGAAAATTTCTTCGGGGATCCTGACATCGCTGCTCAGCCAAACTATGTTTTAGGTAGTAGCGACAAACCTTTAACTCTTTATATGCTAGTATTCGCATTAGCTGAGAAAAAGTACTTAAACCAACTATAGCACGACTGTCCTTCACAGGTGAAGGGCATGTAGCCGCCGTGGTAGATCTGTCTATACTTGGGGACAACTTTCTGTGGCAATGAAGGGAAAGCTACGGGGGCGGAGCGTCTGCACATGTACTGCTACGCGAAGTAGTCCGTTTTGGCGCGCGTCTCGTAACGCCGTGGAAAGTGATGGCTAGCGTTGCATTTCGACGCAAACGCTGCTTAGCGTCTAAGGTACGGGTAAAAGGCGCGACTTTTTCAAGCACGCAAAAACGCAAAGTGACAACGTATAAAGTAAAAGAAATACAAATATCTCGCTTGTGTGCGCTGCGTTCCGTCTCAAAAAGCTATACATGTACAAAATGAAGGAGTATTTTATATATCTCACGCAGAAAATACGGACGCAGTTGTGGGACTACATTCATTAGCGGTAGGATACGTCCATTGTGGCTCTGTAGCTTTCCCTTCATTGCACGGAACCTCGCGTCTTCTTCTGCGGCCCTTAACTTTCGCAATGTAGGTGCCCCAGTTTCTTCTTGGCATGAGTTCTATATTGCATTGCACATAATGTTTTTCTTAAACATGTCATTTCGCGGTCGAATTCCGTGCTGTTTTTTTTTTTTTTTTGCTAAACGCATACCACTTTCGTGAAGCGGTGCAATGGGCGATCTATCGCAGAAGAAGTAGAAACTCGCGCCAGTGATCGAGTCGTCCACCTTCAAATCCCAAACGAACTCGCCGTTCTTGCGCTGTACATGCGTACGCCCAAGGAGGTTTAAAATTTTTTTTTTAACCTCCTTGCGTACGCCACATGTTCTGTACAAATTTTGAATTCGTGGGGTCACCATCGGGATACTAATGTAAATATGGTTGTTTTTAGAAGAAATACTAACATGTATTTTGCATGCAAGATTTGTATAGGAAATTAAACAGGTGCCAATATTATGTCAAGTGCTAGGCGTCACGTTTCGCACCACACGCATAGCGCACCATGTGGAGGCAAGTATCTGTTTTACAAACATGCAGCGGTCGTTTCTTCGAGCAGTACCGTCGACATTTTCAAAGCGTTAAAATTAGTCGTATTAAAATATGTTTTCTTTGAAGCGACATTTCATCGATGTGGGAAGAGCATTGGCTAAATAATGATGAGGAATTAGCTCTTCAGTATTCACCATTAACGTTTTCTGGACCGTGTACACCCTTGAAATTTTTTAAGAATATCGCGGGAGCGCTCAGCGCGCGATATGGTAGCGTCTAATTCTCGAAAGGTAACGATATCTGCCGATGATGCGCAAGAGCACAAAGCGCACTGAGCGCCGTCTGCTACGCTGATGCCCCAAGAGAGCGACATCAGTGGGCGTGTCTCGGCCTCCTCGACGCTCCCGATTTCCAGGTGGATGTGTATGGCATTCACAAAAAAAGAAAACAAAGTGACTGATAACGCAGCAGAAAGCACCGGTAGCAAATGCGCCGGCCAGAACGGCACAGTCGAGGACACTTGCACTTGGCAGCGAATAGCACGCATGCGCATACTCTTGACCATTTCTCCGATGTGCTCCGTTGTACGGCACTGTTTACTTAAAGACTATGTTACGTAAGGCATATGGGCGCCGCTATCATGGGCTGTTAAACGAATGTTTTCTTATTTTACATGCGAAGCATCTTATGGCCGAGTTCAATCCGGTGGTGGTGTTGTGTGGCGTGACCACCTTTACTGCGCATGCGCATCCTCCTCCCCCTCCTCTCCTCTCCTACGCTCCCCTCCTCTCGCGTGCCTCATTCTCTCCTGCGCAACGCTGCGATGAGTACCAGCGCATGCGCGTCCCCTCCTCCTCTCTCTCCTCTCCGCGCCTGTCGACCGCGTTTCACGACGCGCGTAGCGTTCCTCTTCGCGTTCCACGACGCGAGGTCTGTAGCATGCCCGAGGTCAGTCAGTCAATGAACTTTATTTATAAATTGTCCTGAGGAGCCGATTCCCTCAAGAGGAGTGGTCGGCTGCGGGCCGCACCCACGTGGGGACAGGAAGGGCGAGCCCCTCCGCCAAATTGCGGGCCCTCTGGACAGCCCGGATTTGGACCTCCCGGTCCGAACTGGTGATAACCGTGCTCCAGGCATCCTCTGTGCTCAGAGGCTCGCCATCACGCAGCGCCGTGCATTGCCAGAGCATGTGGGGTAACCTGCATCGTCTCTCATCGCAATGAGGGCAGTGCGGCTTTATGCTGTCAATAAACTTGCTGTACACTGAAGCCGACAGGTAAGTACCCGTTTGCAGCATTCTTAAAGTGACTGTCGGTAGCATGTCCAACGAACGCCAACGGAACGCGATCGTGCAAGTGCTCCGGCTTCACATCGCCTCATAGTCCGCTTTAGCAAGAGATGGTGTAATTTTCTGTATATCTGACGCGAACTGATAAAGTCCGGAAACGCAGAATGCACCAACCCAACAGTTTTCACGTGTATACGCCCACCGTAAGACTGTTCGCTTAGTTGTTCAAGATAAAACACGGCAAGGTGGCGGCACCCAGCATGGCGGCACCGAAACCCGTCCGTAAAATAGTCTTTAAAGCTTACGCAGAGGTATGTTGAAGAAAACAGCTTAGCAGACAGCGCTCGCAGTTCAGTGTGCTTTGTGCGCTTGCGCATCGTCGGCAGATCTCATATCGTTTCGAGAGTATTAGACGCTACCATATCGAGCGCTCGGCGCTCCTGCGATACTGTATAAAAAAGCTCAAGGGTGAACGCGTTATATCACTGTATAAAAAAATTGTTTTGTGATTATCTGTATAAAACTCGTTGAGTGCATGAAACAATCAAACAAAGAGCACACATAGGCTACAGTTCTAATACTATCTGGTGTTTAACGTCCCAAAACCACGATATGATTATGAGAGACGCCGTAGTGGAGGGCTACGGAAATTTCGACCACCTGGGGTTCTTTAACGTGCACCTAAAGCTAAGTACACGGGCCTCAGACATTTTCGCCTCCATCGCAAATGCAGCCGCCGCGGCCGGGATTCGATCCCGCGATAGGCTACAGTTCTGTAACGATGCTTTTCCCGATAGCAATATTTCTTTTCACGCTTTCTGCGCTTTGTCAGTGTTCAGAGAGACGACCCCTGCATGTTACCAACGGGGTCATCCAGCTGGCCTGTGGATGATAGAACTGGCGTCGTCGAAAGCATCGTTACCCAATCGCGGCGTATAGACAGGACAAAGTGCTGCTTCCTCAGTCCAATGCGTTTTATTTAATTCATATTGTAAAGCGCGCAACTGAAATGACGAGGACGGGACAGGGAGTAACACCAGGGCTGGGCAAAGATACTTTGAAGTTATATCGAGATACGATACAAGATACTCGGGCAAGAAGTATTTGAGATGCAGATACAAGATACTTCCGGAATTATTGTATCCGATACGATACTTACCATTTGTATCTTAAGATACTTCTATACATGTGCACACTTGTTTTATAGATGTATATAATGAAGCAGCAAATGCCTACATACAAAAGTGTTTACTTGAAAATTCCTTGACTGCGACCAACTTTGTTTAATTTTAACGAAATACCTGTTTGTATCAGAAGATTTTTATCTTTCTTGTTCAAGGTATATTAGTTTAATTCCGAAACGACTTACTGGGATTTGTTTAGCTGCTTCACATGACAGCTCTTTAACCGCTGAGCTGTTAGTGGTTTCTGCTTGACACTTTTGTAATTGATGGGTGTCACTGCTCCACTTGGCGGCCAGCTAGCGGATTGTCATCTACTTGCAAGCACGTCGTTAAGAGCCCTCCGCGCGATGGCCAAATACCACTGTGCAGACTTACCTCGTCCGCAACCGTATTACCGTTTTCGTAATGCCTCACACACGGACAGGTGTTGAGAAGCAACAACGTTGGTAGCGATATTTTTTGTGGCGCATTGTGTGAAGACGATGAACTACGTAGTCAGCGCTCACAGCTGATTGCGGACATAAAAACTGCAATGACTTTTCCTATTGTACTTATCTTCTGGCGTAAAGCATTCGTTAGCGACACATTCACTAACGTGCATTTTCTTTTCTTTTTGCCAATTCTTCTTCGAGAGAACTTGTGTCGCCCAGAATCGTCTCAGACGTATTGTAGTGGCACAAAGCGTCGCAGGATATTACTGCTATTCCCACTACTGCTACTTCTAGCTCTGCTTACCTGCTGATTTGTAACAATAAGTAAACTCTATGGCGACCTAAGAAAAAGGAAAACGAATATATCTAAGTCAAATATCGGGGCAGTTTCGTATTAAAAAATCAAAGTGAATGAGTATACGGGGTGTTTCACGTAAGCAGAACCAAATATTAAAAAATCAAGGCAGCTTCGCACTAGGGGTGCCGAGCCTGAAGGAAGTGCGCAGCCCTCTATGTTTCTCTTCGGTTTTCTCTCTTTTTTTTTTTGCTCCTCTCTTTCTTTCTTTTTTCTCTTTTTCAGTTTTTTTCTGTCTTTTTTCTATCTTTATTTCTATTTATTTCTTCCTCTCTTTTTATCTGTTTCTTTCTCTTTCTATATATCTTCCTTTTTTTCCCTTTCTTTCTCTATCTTTCTAGTTCTCGCTTGCTTCTTCTTTTTTTCTATTTTTATAGGTGGTTTTGCCTGCGTTACAGCAAGCGACGGCAGCATACGACAGCCCGGGCCCCTAAGTGCTCCGCCCTTATCATCAAGGCGCTCGAAGAACAAGAGGAAGAAGACTTCTCTTTGGCGCGAGCGCGCGCTCAATATGCTACAGATGGCTATGCTATTCCTGGTTTTGCCTATGTTACGCCAAGCTACGACAGCATACGATGACAGCATACCGCAGCATACGACAGGCCGGGCCCCTAAAGTGCTCCGCACTTTAAAAAAAAAAAAAGTGGTTAACTGCTACTGAATGAAACCGACAGTACATAGTTCACTGTCATGTGGCGCTCGTAATGGTATTTGTTTTATATTGCGCCTAATTGGTCAGTTTAATAAGGTCAGTTATGCGACATTTTTAGTACTCATATAAGGCCAAGTGCTCTTCGTCACGTCGTAGAGCACATTTAAAAACGACCGGTCCAACTTTTTTGGCGGCGTAAATGCTTAGACTTGAATATTTTCGGGCTTTTAAAGAGACCGACAACTGATTTTCTCGGCCCATTTTTTTTGAGGCGCGACAAAATGCTCACCCTTCGCAGTGTTTGTAGCTGCAGTAGTTAATCCCAAAAGCACGTAGTTATTTTACAAGCGGTACTTTTCGATCTGAAAGGCTCTAAACGCGGACGTACCTTTCCTCCAGCAACGCTGAGAATTGATAGCGATGCCGCCAGGCCTTCTCGCGATTTGTGAAAGCTACCATTGTTCTGTTCTCTCAGGAGTTCCTCTAACTACGCTTAACCACCTTTATTTAGAGATTTTCAACTATTTTTGAAAATAACAAGCTGTGACAGTGAGTTCCCTGTATTTGTACCGCGTTGTGTGCGCATGCGTCCAAGGTTGGCTGCGCCTGTGCCATGAGTGGCTTGTCCCGGCGTCGTTACTCTCTCGATGCACGAGCCAAGCCAAATCATCGAAAACGTCACTACGCATATGCGCGGCCGCGCCCAGTAGCAGCGCGCGTCATTTCTGAGACGAAGTATAGGTAGCAAAACTATGTCGCTCCAAAATCTTAGCGACCTGGAAACTGCGTGTACAGTTGCATGAGCACGCTGAAAAGTCGCACAGATGCGCTGACGAGCATGGAATCATTACGCCAAACGAAGGCAGCGCCACTTTAATGCATACTAATAACGCAGGCCTATATGTACATTTTTATGGAGTAATACCTTTTAATATAAAGAAACGAACAATATTTCAATACTAACAAAAAAATCGTCGACCGCGTAAAGCAATCAACAGTCACGTGGCCGGGTTCATCGGATCGTTCATGTTCTTGCCGCCAGAGGCGCCACAGCTCATTTTTCGCGACTTTCAATTAAGAAATAAAAATATAAATCCACCTCTCACGAAGAAAACCGGGTTGGTTTGAGCCAATGCGACGGACAATCTTTCCATCAGTGGAGTCATTTCATGTTCTGGGCAGTTGTCGGTCCCTTTAAAGAAATCCCATGAAATAAGAAATAAAAACACGTTACTGCGCTCATGTGCTACCGTACTGCGGCGCTCCTAAACGTGCTGAAACAACCGGCACGCGGACCTTCAGCCTATCGCTTCTGAGCGACGGTGGCGTTTCCTTGCCGTGTGTGGCCGTCAGAAGTGTTGAGGCACTATGGAACCGATGCCTATCAGCGACCGCTCATTTCGCCACGGTCCATGCGCCGGTTGTGTCGCTAGAAGCACATTTGGGAGCGCTGCTGTACGGTAGGGCACGAGGGCAGTAACGCGGTCATATTTCTCAGGCTTTTCATTAAACGCCGGGAAAAAATCACGAAACAGCATCTACGTTTTCACAAAAGAAATTGGATCGGTCGTTTCGGAATGCCCCCTGCAACATAACGAAACCCACTTGGTCCGAAAGTAAATATCACAAATGTTGCGTAATTCATCTTAGTTCATTAACAAATCAAGCGCGATATAAAAATACCATAACGAGAGCCACATGGCGGCAATTCATGTCGTTGGTTTTATTCAGTTGAGGTTAGCCACTCCTCTGTAAATATTTGGTTCCATTTACGTGACACACCCTGTATAAACACAATACAGGCGGCACCCCTAACAGCTATGACAATAGCGCATGACGTATCGTCAACTCACACGTTAAGGTAAGACAATAGAAAACTCAGTGCCAATGAAAAATAGCATAAAACGGCTCGTGGGGACGTGAATGAGAAAAACGGAGCACTTGGCATTACGTTTCTCAAATCTCCTTAAAGAATTTTTCTTACAATATCCAATATTATAATGCAAACTCAATTTCGCCATTTTGCTAAATCGTAAGCAGAATTTTCGTCACTGTATACTCTACGCACGCTCAGATTTTTACTTACCAGTTTTATTTAGAGATTTTCAACTATTCTTGAAAATAAGCTGTTTGCACCTCAGACTATTTTACCTTTGTCCTAAACATCGTCTTAACATCAAAGTAAATTCCCATGTAATGTAGATGTAAACAGAAGCAATGATGCAGGCATTTAAAAACATAAGAATAAAGCAGAGACATATTTGAGGAGCTGGTTACGAAAGACATAATACAATAAACAGACGGCCAAAACCACGCAGAGGACTAGGATGCAAGCATATGACAGCAAAGAGCATATGTGCTAACAATCAAATTACCATTAAAAGAACTTTTTTGAATATTTCAGCAGGAAGGACAAAGGTACAGTACGTCAAAATATTTTCTGTTACGTAAATGCTTGTTCTATTGCATCTAGCATCGGCACCGATAGTGGGGCGGTTTTTAGAACTCCTTTGCATCTAAGTCAATCTCATCATGTGTAAGTCAAGCTTACATCCGCAATACCTTTCAAATCGCTCATGTGTGAAAGCCGCGAGACGCAAAGCAGCCTCATTCTTGCATTCTTGAGACTTTGTAACGAAGCACCACGCAAGACAAACTTCGGCAACGACAGTATAGCGGCATCAGAAATTGCGCGAAAGACGCCGCACGCATTGGAGTACGCAGCACAGCACAGTGGCCACGAACAAGTGTCATGGCACCAACACAACTAAAAAGAAAGAAAACATCGAGAAAACAAAAGGTAGGCTGCGCGTAGACATTCATGCGCTTGTCTTTGTCGAGATGGCTGGAACGCCATCACGTGACTCTGCTCCACCAATAGGGACGCGTACACCTCATCGCCTGAGCTCACTGGAGCCCTCTGGCGGAAAAAAATCACAGCATATCCACGGAGTGAATGATGATGAGTGGGTGAAGCTGCGGAGGTTCATCGGTAAACCGTGAATCTTCCGTGAATTCTGCCCAGTACATCATCACCGACGTGAGATCGGGCGCGTTTATACTAAAGGTTCGATGAGTTATGACGACTTGCAGCGCACTTTAATTTTACATGTACGCTGTGAATTTTCATTGTTTAGAAAACCATTGCTTAGAAAACATCTGGCGTCTTTCGTTAAGCAGCTGGCGTCTTTTCGTTTTGCTTTAGAAACATCTGGCGTTCTTTCGTTTTGCTTTTACAAAACATCTGGCGTCTTTTGTTGGTTTATTTCATCAATCAACGGCGTTTTGAACAAAATTTTTATTGTTTAATCACGCACAGGAGAAATCTCACCAGGCACTACCTTGGAGGTAAAGAATGGCTGCTAATGGGAATGAGAGACAGAAGAAGTCGGCTTTTAGCTAACGCTGCGAATTTTTTATTGTTCAACAACGCACAGGAAAAATCTCCCACCGGCACCACCTTGCAGGTCAAAGCGTAAGACTGGTTACATACTACGCTACGAGGGACGAACGGGTGCCGCTATAAGGAGCTTCGCCCCTAATATAAAAGAATGTCACTGTCGTTAGTTTCATTCGGGTGGCTTAGTGGCAGCAATATCAGCTTGAGAACCGGAATTTAGGTCATCGTTGACTGTTTCGCACGGTGGTGTTTCTGTAGCAGTACCTTGTATCTAAGGGTACACGATGCATTATTGAATGTATCGGATATACAGATACAGATACTCGTTTTGCGAGACGTATCACAATACAGGTACAAGATACCGAAAGAGTATCAAGATACATGTATCTTCGGTACTGCCCAGCACTGAGTAACACACACACCAGCGCTAACTTTCAACAATGATTTATTAAATGCGAAGCATTTCTTAGCGAACCCTAGGCACTTTGAGCGTTTCTATCTATCTATCTATCTATCTATCTATCTATCTATCTATCTATCTATCTATCTATCTATCTATCTATCTATCTATCTATCTATCTATCTATCTATCTATCTATCTATCTATCTATCTATCTATCTATCTATCTATCTATCTATCTAGCGGCCTACGTCTAGGTGTTCTCGTGATCACCTCCTTAAATTGGTGTAGACCGAAATTGGCATGGGAGGGTAAGAGAATTCGACGAATACGACAGTCCGGGCATCACATGAATAACGTGAAAATCCTGTCGCGTACGTCGTCACACTCTTTCCTCCAGACACGTGTGGCACATACTCGTATACTACGGGCCGTGGTATACGGGTATGCGCCACAGGTGACTGAGAGATTATATCTACCCAGGAATGGCGAAAACAGAAATTGGTAATTTCAATGCGAGAGCGTTAAGGAAAACCCGACACCGGTAGCGTTGACCCGACAAAAGCAGAGAATAAAAATTTGGACCTCAGCCGGAATCAAACCCAGTCATTCTGCGTGGCAGTCAGGTATTCTACCACAGAGCCGTGCCAGGTCTAGAAACTGCTTTGGAAAAACACCCCATGCAGGCATAATGTCGATGCAACGTCAGTTGTGGTGGTAGTGCTGGCTATCCAATTTTATAACAGAGCAATCAACATTACATATGTACTGCTATGATACAGGCGTCACGTCGGGTTAACGTCAATTCGGGTTCCAGTGTTGGCTTCGCTTTTATAGCAGTCTAATATACATTGCATTTGTATTGCTATATATGTTTCAGCAAGCTATATTAAAGGGGCCCTGCAACACTTTTTGAGCAGGGTCAAAAAGCGCTGCCAATCGGTAGTCGAGGCTCCCGAGAACACGCGAGCCAAATATTATAGCGAAGCGAGCGGCCTGGAATTTACAATAAATTCTCAAAGTCAGCTGAAAATCGCTCCCTCTTCTCTCGACAAATGATGTATTAGTCCGCAATATATGACGCGATTGTCGGCAGTTCCACCATTGGCTGATGTTATAATCATGATAACACCCTCATTATTACCTTCGTTGTTAATTTTGAGTTCAATAAGTAGATAATATGTATGTTTATATTGTGTTATGCCATTAAAACACCGAACAAACATTAATATTAGCACTTCCGGTCTCACCGACAGCTCGTCTGCTCGTAGTTGCGTGGTTGCGTTTTCTTCACCATGTGCAGTGCCGAAATCGTGAATATTTCTGTGCTTTTGACCATCGCCGGTTGCCGTTGAGAGTGGCAGCCGTTCGAGTGTTGCCTCGTCAGCTGGAAACTGCATCGTCGGCACGTTCTCACGACCAACCGAGGCAGCGGTGCAGCATATCTCCGATAACAATGCCGGCGCCGGCTAGCTTAGGATAGCTGTGTTCGCTGTATGGCGAGAGTCCCGTTCGCTGTCTGTTCAGTATGTCATCGAGCCGTACCTCGGCGTATGCTCCCCGTAGTCTCAGGTTCCCGAGAAACCGCGACACAGCAACCAAGCAGACTCGCATTTTCACGGTAGCTGCAGACAGCCGGGGGATGGGTCCGCGCCGGCCCGATTCCCCACGATCCTTTCTTCTAGTCTTTAGTTCTTTGTTGTCAGCCCGCACTCGATGTGCGCCCGCATTCGGAGGGCAAACAGCATCGAAGTACCGCCACTGGGAGAAGGGTGCACGCAGCTTTGCCGTGTTGAATACGATTCAAGCCCGAGCAGTGCGACGAGGCGGTGTATCGGAGTGTGGGTCGAAACCCATCTCAGCTGTCATTCGTTCCAAACGCGCACGCAAGTTTGCAGTCCATGGTTGGCAGAGCGATGAAAACACTACGGCAGCTCGAGGTGCACACCCAACATTACCAAACCTACTCGCAGTTTTCAAGCACGCGCGATACACGGTGCGATGAGCTCCGCCGCTCGACCATTGGCTCGACGACGACCGCGCGAGCCGACCGGAAGTGGCGCCACAGACCACGTGGTTGCGCCGAGACGCCAGAGAGAAAAAAATGAAGAAAAAAACTCTTCGGCGCCTCCTCGCACCTCCGCCCTCCCTCCCTTCACGCCCCGCGCAGCTTTCCGTGCGCTCGCGGCGTTGAGTTGAGGGAGAAAGCTGCGGAACGTGATCTCTATAATTTGGTAACACCACTTATACTTGACGGATTCGAAAAATTCTTGCGGCATATGACTCGTGAAGAGTCATACGTCAATAATGAGACTATTCCAATATAACTAAGAAAGGTGTTGCAGGGTCCCTTTAAAGCACGGCTCGACCCCGGAGGAATAGGCTAACGAAAGCTATATACGTATGATATTCACATCATCGCACCGTCGCATGCACTTCGTTTCGATAACACAGACGTCGGTGCTCTAACGTTAGTGCTGATACTACGTCAGACCATAAGTTACCATTTAAACGCCAGTGTAGTCGGCGTGCCTAGTAAGCTTACGATGTGCACGCAACTCTTCCATTCAGGCACGTAGCCAGGATTTTTTTTCGGGGGGGGGGGGGGGGGGGCCCAAGGCCTAATTGTTCGAAAGAAAGTCTTTCCATGGCAAAAACAAAAAAAAGTTGCCTGGGAATATAGAAGGCTGAAAAAATTTCGGGGGGGGGGGCCCGGGCCCCCCGCCCCCCCCCCCCCCCCTTGCCTACGTGCCTGCTTCCATTTACAAAAACACGTCGATCCACCTCGTAACGCTTGGCTCAAAGCCAAAACAATGCAGCATAGAAATACTGGCTGCCTGCTTCGCATGAAACCGAATCCCACAAGACGTCGGATCTGCCACATACAAGACGTGGGATCTGCCAACGTATATACATGAAAACTTGTGATCACTCAGGCATGCGGAAATGTGGAGGCATCAAAGAATGATAATTCTTTTCTGGGCAATGACTATGATGGACGCAATCTTGCCCTAACTTATGTATGGTGGCCGATTCAACAATCAACCGCGTAGTTTCATCTTGGTGCATGCGTACAACCGAGCACTCATGAAAAACGTTTTAGATGTTTTAGATACGTTGACGATTATCTGTTTTTTATGAAGTGTGACAAGGGTTCTTTTGAATCTAAGGCTTCTAACACACTAACACCTGTCAGTGACTGTCTACAGCCTCTGGTGCTGACTCATGAGGTCCCGGGAGAGGATTGTTCCTTGAGTTCCTAGATGTACGATTTTATTTCCACGACACGCATGCGTGCTGGGCGTACGATCCAGGGGGAAACAAACCTTTGCTGCCGTTTTCTTCCTCCCACTCGAAATTAGTTAAGAGGAGTGTATTAAGACACTGCGTCGGGAATGCGCTAAACAAATCATGTCGCCATTTAATGGGAACTAGCCTTGACTGCCAAAAGGCTCGCCTCGCACAAGCAGGCTACCCTGACCACTTCCTGGTGTTAGTCACAGAATACCTGCTCAAAAAGCCTTCAGGTTGCCAGCAGAATGCCGCCACCGTTATGAATGTCCGAAAGACGTTCACTACGATGCCCTACCTACACAAGATTCCCTGCAACATAAAAAAGGTGGTCTTTCGGGCAAAAATTAGCCTGGCTTTCACGGCTCCAAACAAGCTGGGAAAACTGTGCAGGCGCAGCAACCCAACTGCACGCAAAGCTCGCGGCTGTGATAAAAAGCACAAAACAGGTCACGTGCCACGCAAAGAAGGTATTGTGTGCCAGCTCCCGCTAGCATGTGGAACGTATACTGCGTAGGGCAAACGGGGCAGTGCCTCATCGACAAGCTTAGAGAGCACCAAAACAATGTAAAGAAGGGTGGCGATGGTTTGCTTTCCGCGCATTGCAGCACGTGGGGGTGTTTGCCTGTTTTTGATGAGTACTCGGTTGTACGCATGCACCAAGATGAAACGACGCGGTTAATTGTTGAATCAGATGCCATACATAAGTTAGGGCAAGAGTGCGTCCATCATTGTCATTGTCTAGAAAATAATTATCATTCCTTGATGCCTCTACATTTGCGCATGCCTGAGTGATCACAAGTTTTTCATGTATATATGTTGGCAGATCCCACGTCTTGTATGTGGCAGATCCGACGTCTTGTGGGATTCGGTTTCATGCGAAGCAGGCAGCGAGTATTTCTATGCTGCATTGTTTTGGCCTTGAGCCAAGCGTTACGAGGTGGATCGACGTGCCACCCTTCCAGCAGGGCGCCTTCAACCCATTGAGATACCAACCGAACCATTTTACAGGGTTGGTCTTGACCTCCTCGGCCCTTTTCCTCTATCCATGAGTGGAAACAAGTGGATAGCTGTTGCCACAGATTACAGCACTCGGTATGCGATCCCACGGGCTATCCCTACCAGTTGCGCAACCGACGTCGCTGACTTTCTCCTCGAAGACGTCATCCTTCGTCACGGCGCTCCTCGACAACTCATTACAGACCGGGGTCGATACTTTCTATCCAAGGCAGTCCAAGACATCTTGCACTCTTGCGCTACAAAACACAAGTTCACCACTGCGTATCACCCTGAGACCAACGGCCTAACTGAGCGGCTGAACAGAACTATGACAGACATGCTCGCCATGTATGTTTCTCCAGATCATCGTGACTGGGACGAAGCTCTGGCATTCGTAACGTTTGCTTACAACACGTCTCGGCTTGATTCCGCAGGTTTCTCTCAATTTTTTCTCCTCGGACGAGAACCCACGCTGCCCTTCGACACGCTCCTTCCTCCCGTTCTTGATACGACATCAGAGTACGCTCGTGATGCCATCGCTAGAGCTGCAGAGGCACGCGAGGTTGCCCGCCTTCGTCTTAGCACTTCGCAGGAAAAACAACGACGCATCTACGACGCATCTACGACGCCCGCCACCGCGATATCCACTTCAGTCCTGGTGACATGGTCCTTCTTTGGACGCCGTCACGGCGAGTTGGCCTGTGCGAGAAGCTGACTTCTCCGTACTCTGGTCCGTACCGTGTCTCGCGCCAAGTCACCGACGTCACGTACGAAGTCAAACCTCTGGACACTACCATAGCGCGACCCCATGAAATTGTTCACGTCACTCGACTCAAGCGGTATCACTCGGGCCAATCAAGCACCGGGTCGGTGCCTTCGCCGACGGGGGTGATGCTACGAAGCACTACCGAAGATGAAGAGAGAGACGTGATGAAAGAGGACGACGTTCCCTGATCCCGCGCGGACTTGGCTCCATCTTGTATGCCTGGCTTTGTCCTCTGTATATACCTTGTAAATATAACCTTCAACGCCCTTTTCTCCCCTTAACAATATGTTTGATCTGGCTTCCAATAAATCATTGTTGAAAGTTAACGCTTGTGTGTGTGTTGCCCCCTGTCCCGTCCTCGTCATTTCAGTTCCGCGCTTTACAGTAGGAATACGTCGCACGCAGCAGCAGGCCAAAGCAAACTGTAGCTTAGGCCGACCTCTCTGCCTTTCTATATATAAATTCTCTCTCTCATGTCGCACCAACAAGGCCAAATATCTACAGTTCGTTTTATTTAACAATCATATGGCAGCAAGCAAGGTCCATGCATAAGTTACATCGTAGGTATACGCACACGGATGAAGTAAACGGAAAAGAAACCGGAAAATAAATTATTTATTTTTCTCCTGACTCCAGTTGATATGCTGCATCACAATCCCTTCATTTCAACCTGTCACGTACTACCCGCTGGTGTGCGGTCGCAGAGTCGCACCTCACGCTACATTAGGATAACAGTATTTTTGTCCCTTGTAACTACACTTACATAGCTGTAGATACTTGGAAGATCATTTACATAGCTTTTCCTCTAATTTACTGGTAATGTCACAAGTGCAGGAAAGTCCTCGAACAGGCAATGTCGCTGGAGTTAACGTTTTCGGCAAAGGGATTTGTCATCGGAGCTTTTAGACTTTCAGAGCAACCATTTTACACGCAAACTGCAATTTGAAGTCGCGAGTGTCATTGGCAGGAGCAGTGAGCGAAATATCTGAGTACAGGCGATTAAACGTTAAGTGCCCCCTCGTTCGGTCCAACAAGTAACTGGATTATCTTCAGCTGCGGCGGTAGGTTTCGATCACGTCGCAGCTCATTTCATCCCAATTCCTTCTTCCTTTTTGAGCATGAATTGCTTTTAGCTCCCATTGTCGGCGGCCTTCAAGTGACCTTGAGCCGAAAGCTAGAGCCACCATCCGGGCTGTCCAACCAGAACATCAGGGCATCGTTGCGAAAACGAACACAGAGAATTCTATTGGGTACTGATAACAATGGTTCACATCACCGTAACCGCATGAGGTAAAAAACAATCTACATTGCACACGTATACATACACGAATACGCCGTCTGTGTCACCATGGCAGGCGAATCGTCAGAAGGAACCTAGACGATACACTCGCATCACTGCTGCTGCATGGATACAATTTCACAATTGGTGCCGCCTCATGTTGACTTATATGTGGATTAGAATTAACTCACAATTTCTAGATCTACCTGTAAGGTATCTTTAAAAGGTAGCAGCGAGATCGTCCGGGCAACCAGTCAAAAGTTTAAAAAGTGCATTCTCTGGCCCCCAGCGCTTTGTATAGGACCGCATTACATACCCTACTTACTGCAAAAAGAAGTTACAAAAATAATGCTTCCGAGTTCCTAATGTTTGTTCACATTAAAGTTAAAGCTGGTTCATTCCGGCTCAGCAAGCTTTCAGGCGGGCGTCACGTCGAGGACGAATGCATATTAAAATCGTGGCTAGTAGCATCTCCAGCCAATCAGCTTTGCTGGTGGCCATATCGAGCTTACATCTACTCTCGATTACGGGAGAGCCAGAAATATTCCTTTCATTATTTCTTTTTTTTTTGGGTGGGGGTGGGGGGTGTCTTCACTTCTTTTTTCTTTCTGTGTGCCATCAACACACATATATATGTGTGTTTGTTCATCGATAAGCTCAGTTGAGTGTCAGCGCCTGTCCTCATGTCATTGTCCGTTTTGTATTCAGTTGCGCGCTTGCCGTAATAAATTAATGCAAAACCACCTTGCCCATCGTCACTCTAACTAAATTTCAACCTACGCTGCCAGTGCAGCCGCTATGGGTCAGCTCCAAGAGTTCACGAGATATAAACGGTTTTGTATTTCTAAAATTTGAGGAATGCAACCTATAGGTCTTTGACCATGTGATCACCTGCCTTTTGTCCTATGTAATAAGTGAAACGTTTCATTGCAGAATTGTTTCCAAGATACCTATAGACAATCAGTGGGGATACCGGATGCAGAATGGATCATGGGCCGGGATGCTTGGAGACCTATCTAGAAATGTAAGTTTTACGCTACTAAAGGTTCATTTAGTTATAGCACATTGTACGAAAATGACGCCAGCGTAGGCCCATTACTCTTCTACAAAAGCACAGTGCGTGTGTGTGTGTGTGTGTGTGTGTGTGTGTGTGTGTGTGTGTGTGTGTGTGTGTGTGTGTGTGTGTGTGTGTGTGTGTGTGTGTGTGTGTGTGTGTGTGTGTGTGTGTGTGTGTGTGTGTGTGTGTGTGTGTGTGTGTGTGTGTGTGTGTGTGTGTGTGCGCGCGCGCGCGTCAAATTTCAGTAAATATTGATTCTCAAGATAACAGCAAAGACACCTGGCCAATGCAACAATTTGAAGCAAAGAAACGCAGAATGTACCTTAAGAAACCTTATATTTCTTTTGCAGGAAAGCGAGATTGCCGCGGGTCCCTTCGTGCTGACGGCGAGTACGGCCGCCACTTTTCCCAATAGTTTCTGTTACTTGGTGGAGACCTTCAACTTCCTGTGCGGCATAGAGCACCCTTTTACAACACAAATATTCACCAAGATTTCAGCATTTGATATTCAAGCAAGTAAAAAATTCACTTCAAGCTCTTGATCACAACCTGACCTTGCAAGCAGAAAAATTTGGCAGATCCCAAGCATTGCGGGAATCTCTTTCAGGCGAAGCTGTTAGCGAGTAGCTCTCCATGCTGCCTTTTTGCTTTCAGACAAGCGTTACGAGGAGGATTGACGTAATTGCAGTAGTTGTGTGCATATCGTGGGCTTACCAGGCACGTCAACTACAATGGCGTTTATAGGGTAACTTATGGCCTGACGTAACGTCAACACTCACATTAGAGCACAGACGTCACTTCTATCGAAACTAAGTTCACCCTACGGTGCGATGATGTGAACATCATTCGTTAGCGTATTCCTACGGGGTCGAGCAACGCTTGAATATAGCTTGCTGTGTCATAGGAGTATATATGTATGCATTGCTTATTATACTGTTATAAAAGCAGAGAGAAAGCGATGGAACCACCATTGACGTTAACCCGACATCGCGCCTGTATCATAGGAGTACAAATGTAATGTCAATTACCTTGTTATAAAATTAAATAAGCAGCACTTGAACCACAATTGACGTTGCGCCGATATGACGCCTGCATAGGATCATTTTCCCAAGCAGCGTCGAGACCTGGCACGGCTCGGTCTGTAGTAGAGTACTTGACAGCCACGAAGAATGTCTAGGTTCGATTCCTATGGGATCATGATTTTTATTCTTTGCATTCGCCGGGTCCCCGCTGCCGAGATCGAATTTTCATAACGCTCTCGCGTTTAAATTACCAATGCCTGTTCTCACCGTTCCTGGGTAGTGCTGTGACCCGGGTTTAGCTCCGCCCCACCGCTGTAACCAGTTGTTGCGACATTAGGGTTGCGTCGGACCCGGACTCCGTTTGGTAGCGGGACTGTCTCCGGGTTGAGGAACTGATGCTCCAAGTGGAGAAAACGAAAACAAACAAGTTTACTGGCACTTTTTGAACACTTTTTTACATAGTAAAAAGGTAAGAGTTCAGCGACGAGCGAACTGGATGAGCCATTAACCCAGGGCTCAGAGCGTCTTGTCTCACTCAGCGCCATCGTTATAACCATTCAGGCTGGCTCCTCCTTCTTGATTGTAGCCAATCACACACACGGCAACCCCCACCAAAGCGCCAGCCAATAAAACTGTCGCAGATGGGTCGTTGCACTCGTTGATGCAGCAAAGTTTCTTCGGTCAATGACACTTTGCGGGGTAGTGCCGGGAGGAGGGGAGACCAGGCAAGTTATTCCGCCTCTCCCCAGAAGGGCAGGAAAGGGTTTACGGCGACTTATAATTGCTTTTGTCAAAACAACCGAGACAGGTCGCCACCATAGAATCTCAAATGTGCCCCATTGACTCATTGTAAGGGTGGCGCCCGCTTTGACGTCGCTACGCTGTCCATCGGAGCTCGCAAGATTCTCTTCTCTGTGTGGGGCGCTTCCCGCAGCGGGGCGCCCGTTTCTGGGAAGGCTAATGGGGTCCCGAGTTGTGGGAACGCATCTCCCGTCCACTGTCATAGACAACGCGTCGCCAGCGACGGTCAGCCATGACAGTAGATATAAACTGTGAATCACCTGTGGCGCGTACCTGCATACTGCGGCCCGTGGTATACGAGTATATGCCACATGTGACTGGAGGAAAGGGTTTCATGATGTACGACAAGATTTTCATGTCATGACCAGACAGAGATATTCGTCATACTCTCATGCCCTCGTATGTCAATTTTCGTCTATATTGCCACGCGCGCTTCTTTTTGTATTTTTATGTAACCGGTTCGTTAAACAGACAGACAGACAGACAGACAGATAGATAGATAGATAGATAGATAGATAGATAGATAGATAGATAGACAGACAGACAGACAGACAGACAGACAGATAGATAGATAGATAGATAGATAGATAGATAGATAGATAGATAGATAGATAGATAGATAGATAGATAGATAGATAGATAGATAGATAGATAGGCGCGTGCAGCAAATCTCTGCTATAAACTCCAACGCCGCTCTTTTAAGGCTCACTTTCTGTTCGCAGATGTGGATCCTGATGTTCCTGTACATGCTTCTCCTTGCGTACCTCAGTCTCCACCTGCTGTCAGTAAACGAGACAGACCGGCATGACCTCGGGCATCTTGAACGATTCAATGCATGGAATGACATGTTCTTCCTCTACTTTTCTGGTCTCATGCAAAGAGGTAAGAGGTCATCTCAATGGCATTTTTTAACACGAAAGTGTTTTATGCCGGGGTCCACCAAGTACATCCGTCACGGATATGACGTTGATAAAATGGACACAAACGGGTGAAAAAAACCAAGAAAAAGATACCCAGCTGGGAATCGAACCCACGACGCTGCGGCCGCGACGGCAAGCGCCCGACGCGCTACCCACTAAGCCATCTCGGGAGATGCTAGGCACGGCGCGAACGCGCCTTATATCTTCCATACATTCTCTTTCGCGGCGGGCGGAGCGGGGCGGTGGCGCCGTCTGTGAGAGGTGAAACGAAGTAATACTTCACGATCGACACTTACTAGCGCTTACACCGAGATTGCACGTGATATCTGAGGTCATGGTTAAAACGTCTCGATACCAGAGAGGTAGAGTGACCGCGCTGGCGTCGCCGAGGCACCCTTGACGCAGTTACGTTCTTTGCCTTTGGCTTCGTGTTAGCGTGCGTCGGCTCATCGGAGTAGTGCATCTATAGTGTACTAGTACACTGTAAGTGCATCTTTCACGTGCATCAACGGGATTTCTCCGCCGCCGACTGCTTCAATTGCGAGAGCGCCGACTAACAAAACTGCGGCAAGGACGCGATTTCGACGGGCGAATGTCGTGCCTTGGTGGAGCGAAAGCAGGGCCTGCGAGACAGAGGCCAGCGGGACGCACGCGTTTGCGGCTCAGGCTAGGAACCTCTACCTCCCGTGTTGCTGAAGCGCAGTGCGTGTTATGTATGCATGAGCACAGGCGTCGGCTACCCAATACTAGAAAGCGCACACCGTGCCGTTTCTCTCCTTAATTGACGACGCTTTGAAGAAGTGCATACCGGGTACCAGTGTTGATTATGAGCTTGTTGATATCATCCTTACGCGGGATTCACGATTCGCTGTGTCCAAATATATGTTCACACCGTCAGCTACAACAACAGTTTAATCATGATCATGGGCGTTAGTCGTCGCGATAGAGAGATGCTGTGAACATGGGTGTATCCACGTCAAACGGTGCTATAGCTGCCAAACACGAATAGACGTTGTACAAGCTCTGATATATCATTACACAATAAGCACTACTTCTGTGTAGACACGTTTCACTTTCGTGTTATACCGATTCCTATGACGGAGGGATCAGCCATGTTTTTTGGCATTCTCTTCAAAGTTTCAACTCATTTGATAAAGAAGGAAGCAAGGTAGAGAGGTGGGCGAGTTGGAAACGATGCATACTTGAAAAATCATGCTGATTTGCATACTGATTTGATTTTCCAAGTATGTAAGGATCTCTTCTACGCCAAAAATAAAGGATGTCTCACGGCGAGATGTCCCAAGATGTCAGTGGCTCATATCTGAAGGCAAATCTGAAGACACTCGCTCATCGTAGAACAGTCTCTCGATTGAAATTCACCTACCAATTGTACCATGGTCACTTTAAAATCCCACCCAATCGTTACATAACCAACCCGCCCGTGCGCTTTGATCGTATTCATCATAATAAGACAGTTATACAACCATTCAGTCATCTGAACGTTCATCAGTACTCATTATTCCCTCATGCTTTTTCATTATGGAACAAGTTACCTCAGGAGGTCGTTAATGCGGACACAACACAATCGTTCGCCCATCTCGTCAATGGCCTAGCACTTGATTTTTAACATTGCAATATATTATGTTCCTCATAAATGCTGACATTTTTTGCATTTCTGCATGAATGCCATTATTGCTATGTATTATATTTTTCCCTGATGTTGAGAATCTTCTTAATTTCGTATGTTGTATTGCATTTTCATTAAGATTTTTTATTCTGATTTTGTCACTGACATTTGTTACCCACTCCTGCTTGGGCCCGAACAGGGCCTGCAGTATTTGTAAATAAATAAATAAAATACTACATATTTACATATTGTCGCTTTCTGTGGTCACGTTAATTATTCTTGAAACAAACCAGAAAATAAATTAATGAGATACTTCTTCAATTTCGCCAACAGTTAGCTGTAAGCGTGTAAATGTGTCATTAAAATTTGTTAGCTTTATAATGGGAAAGAGCGCACCTTAACAGTTATGGTAAGAGTACAATGCCAGCCTGCTTTATTCCCCTAAGGAGAACACTGTGCGCCCCCATTTAATCAACCGCTTCACCGAAGCTTCGTACCACATAGATTCCATCATACGTTGTATTTCTATCTTTTCCTCGCATAAATGCGAGCATTCCCTGAATTTCGAGACATCTGTACATGGCGCCATCTCTCGGTGGCAGCAACGGCGTTCTGCCGTAACTGAATGGGGAAAGGGAGAAAAAATATCTGACGAAAAAAAATAGTAACCAAAATATACTCCCCGTTCTATACATTACAATAAAGTGGAGTTGGGCGAAAAATAAATGAAATTTAAATTTTAAAAAATATCTATGCCGTGCCTGCACCACCTAAGTATCGCAGGCCCCCCTTCTATACAGCAGAGACCCATTCGGACATTCTGGTAAACTTGCAGTATCGCACTACGAAGCGCGCTCGTGGCTCCCCTGGACATTTGAACACCGTTCATAAGAATCACACGGGCTCTATTGCAAGACATTGAAGGGACGGACAAATGGCCAGAGCGTGTGATTAGACCCTGGTGTGAATGTAAAGGCCGTGAATAACAGTGAGATATTCAAGCCTCGTTTTTGCGACCTGAGCAAGACTTATATTTTTAGATCGTGCTTAAACGTCACGAAAAACCGGTATGTCGCGCAGCGTAGCGGAAGAGCCTTGAAGCAGGGAGATGGAGTCGTTCACCTTGCTGTACGTAGTCCGATGCGTTCATGCGCACCATAATTATCGCTCAAAATTAGAGTACGTATATTATTATTCATCTCCGCTCGATTGTGTGCTGCTTACGAGATAAAAGGAGTTGCACGCTGTTTAACCTCGCTTTGATTAAAATAACAATAAGGCTGGAACAGACATCGGGACTGGGACACACATTTTATGTGGATGACATTACTCTATGGGTCACCAGGGGTAGTGACGCGTAACTAGACTACACCGGGCAGCGAATATCGAGGAGGAGCTGGCCGGGAGCCCAAGTGGGAGCTTTTTTTGTGGTAAACCAAGAGGGCTGCATGCGAAGTACTACGTTCCGCCATCTTCGCTGGAGTTAAAAGTTGGCGGTATGCCGGTCGCTGAAGCCCAAGCGATCAGAATCCTGGGGCTATATTTGCAGACTAACAGGAAGAATAGGGTGGCCCTTGAAAGAACAGGGTCGACGCTAATCAGGAGAATCGCTGATTGTACGAGCGGGCTGAAATAAAAGGATCTGGGTAACCTGTTACAGGCGTTTGTGCTCACTAGGATTACTTATGCCACACCTTATATGAAGTTCGATGCCACAGAAAAAGGAAAGGTAGAGGAATTAGACAGGTGTACAAGGCGGCCTAACAATGCGTCTACAGAAAGGCTGTTGAGATTAGGGGTACACAACACCCTGGAAGAACTACGGGAGGGCCGCTTGAAGATGCAGCACGCTAGGCTTTCGACAATGAAAGTGGGCAGGGACATAAGGGAAAGGACTGACATTAGGGCTGAGGCTCCAGCCGGGGAAATGAAAACTCAGGTGCGGCGAGAACTGCACAAGGCCTTGTACATAAAGCATTTACCCGAGAATATGTATCCGATTCATCATGAGGGACGCACGAAGGCAAGAGCTTTCCATGTTGAGTACGGGAAATACTACAACGGGCAGTCTATACAGACGTCGCGGAATAGAAGGACAAGGGCGCATTTACGATTGTGGTGGTGGAGAGGCGGGGATCCTTGGTCGCTTCTGGATCGGTCAAAACCCGCTCCTCAGAGACTGCAGAGAAAGCGGCGATAGCACCAGCTATAACTAGTTCTCAATCTGACCTCATTCTTGGTGATTCAAAACAAAGCCATCCGAAATCTTTCGAGGGACAGAATATCGGTCACGGCCGCATGACTGCTGAATCGAGCCAGGGGGCGAGAAATTCGGGAGGTAAAAATTCGCCAGATCCCACGCGTTGTAGTAATCGGTTTCATGAGAAGCAGTCAGCGAGTACTTCTATGCTGTATTTTATGGCTTTGAGCCAAGCGGTACGAGGTGGATCGACATCTTTTTGTAAGTGTAGTAGCTGTGGGCACATCGTGGGCTTACCAGGCACGTCGACAACACTGGCGTTTAAAGAGTAACTTATGGTGCGGCGTACCGTCAGCCCTCACGTTAGAGTAGATACGTCAGTATTATCGAAACTAAGTGCACCTTACGGTGCAATCATGTGAATATCATATGTAACTTTGTTAATGTATTCCTCCGTGGTCGAGCAATGCTTGAATATAGCTTGCTGAATCATAGGAATACGAATGTAATGTTTATTATACTGCTATAAAAGCGGAGCTAACACTGGAACCACAGACGTTAATCCGATATGACGCCTGCATCGTAGGAGTACATGTGTAGTGTTTATTGCTTTCTTGTAAAATTAGATAGCCAGCACCACAACCACAATTGACGTTGCGCCGACATTACGCCTGCATAGGCTGTTTTTCCAAACCAGTTTATGGAGCTGGCGTGGCTCTGAAGTAGAATACCTGATTGCCAGGCAGAACGCTTGGGTTCGATTCCTGCTGAGATCCTAATTTTTATTCTCTCCATTCGGGGGTTGGGTCAACGCTGCCTATGTCGGTTTTTCTTAATGCTCTCGCATTTAAATTACCAATGTCTGTTCTCGCCGTTCTTGGGTTGATCTAATCTGTCAATCACCTGGGGCGCAAAGCCTTACACCGCGGCCCGTGGTAAACTGGTATGTGCCACACGTGTCTGGAGGAAAGAGTTTGACGACGTACGCGACAGTATTTTCCCGTTACTCATGTCATGACCCGACTGTCATATTCGTCAAATCCTCTTACCCTCCCATGCCACTTTTGGTCTACATCAAGTTAAGGAGGCGATCATGAGAGCACCCAGACGTAGGCGGATAGATAGATAGATAGATAGATAGATAGATAGATAGATAGATAGATAGATAGATAGATAGATAGATAGATAGATAGATAGATAGATAGATAGATAGATAGATAGATAGATAGATAGATAGATAGATAGATAGATAGATAGATAGATAGATAGATAGATAGATAGATAGATAGATAGATAGATAGATAGATAGATAGATAGATAGAAACGCTCAAAGTGCCAGAGGTTCGTTAATAAATGCTTCGCATTTAAACTTGTCTGGGTACCAGCCCACTCTGGAAACCCTAGGAAGGAGGCAGCTTACATGAATGCTCTAGGTTTCGTCAGCCGGGCAGGTGAGCCGCCTGTTCTGTGGAAGTCCGCGAGAGATGGGCTTGTGTCTTTTCAGGACAGACCACAAGTGATTACGAACTAGATCGGAGGCTTTATCCTCCCCCGCACAAGCGGTTGACCAAGGCGCTGGAATGCGTCTTGAGAAAATTACAGACGAGATCTTGTCCCATGCAACCCATACGTGTTGAATAAAATATACCCAGAGGAAATTAAGCCGGAATACAAATGGTGCCAAACAGTGGCAGCCTATGGCCATATCATGCGGGACTGTAACATGGTGCCGCCGCCGGCGGATATATGCGTGATCCTTCTCTCGAGCAGTGGGAGGCCCTGTTAGTCATTTAAGAGCCAGTCGCCCAGACATAGGTTCGTGGAGCGGGCCACCCAGGTCACCGTCAACCTTGGGTTAACGGCCGTCTAACACGGAACCATCCGCACCTGCTTTCTGACGAAACAAAGTCTTTTCCATCCATCCATGCACGCTGAGAAGCAGCGCTGTCGTCGCGGCAACAGTAGAACATGTCAAGGCACGGCGCATGCGCACGCAGTGCACGCAGGCGCACCAAACCACCGCGCAAAAACATGAACCATTCTCGCACCTCCTGTATGCGACTTCATGTCGCCGCAGATCGAATTTTTTTTTTTTATTATAAATGTTTCACGGCGCTTTCCGCGTTACCATTCCGTGATTAGACACTGTGACCGGTACGCTTTCCGTTGCGCTGTAAAGAAAACAGGTACCATAAAAAGTGGTTCTCAGTTCCTTTATGTATTCTGCGAAGCTACGTACTTTTTGCCACGCAAGTGAAATTTTGCCAAAATTTTCAAGTCGGCCTCTGCTGTACCCGGCAGTCGATTTTGATAACTACTTTTTCTCGTCCGATATGACCTTTTTGGCCTATTTCCCAGTCAGTTACGTTAGGGCGCCGGTGCCGCCGCCGAGCGATGGCTCAACGCGCACGTGTCCCCAAATCCTGGCATGAATGCTGCAATCGGTCATTTAATGCAAGTTTGTTGTATGTCACCGTTTGGCGCAGCCGCTACGCACGCAGATTCCGGCAAGAAGAGCGTGCCGTTTCGCTGCCTGTTTTGGCTGTGGCTGGTGTGCTGCTTCTTCGTGATGAACTTCTTCACGGCCAACATGAGTGCAAGCCTGATGGTCAAGACCGAGGCGCCGCGCATACGCACCGTTGAAGACGTGCTCCGGACGCCGAACAAACGTGTCTTGCTCTTTGGAGACAGTGGGTTCACTGACCTGCTTATGGTATGAAGTCCCGAATCAGGGCAACAACAGTGATTTGTCAAGTCCATGTCATCATGTTGTATACCTCAATACCGCACAAATGAAAACCATGACGCGCATCACCAAGGCCGTCACCAATAAGAAACACGCGGTGTTTCTTTATATATATATATTAATTATTTTTTAAGCGTTATTAAGGCTTAACATTAAGGGGAAGTGCATAATGATCGCATACTGCCAGTTCCATCATATGGGGTTGAAACCTTGAGGATAGCAAAGAAATCGAGACAAAATTAAGGACCGCTTAAGGACCGCGTGGCTTGAAATGAAACGTTAAATGATAGGCGCATCATTTGGCGATCGGAACAGAGTAGAATGAATCAGAGAACAGTTTCCACTTCATTTGGGCCGGCCACCTGATGCGTAGGACAGATGGTCAGTTAAAGCAACAGAATGGCTTCCAAGGAGTCGAGGAAGGCAGCGAGTGACGAAATCAAGACGTCCGCCGGTATATATGAAGTGGTATCAGCTGGCACAGATAAACTGGAAATCATTGTGACAGGGCTTCGTCCGCCTGTCGACTTAAACAGGCCTAAAATAATGACGATGAAGATTTTAACAGCGGAGTTGTTTGTGCCGGCCGTAAAAACTTTGGTGTCCGCAGAAAACCACAGGTGGGTATGCGCCACAGGAATTGGGCAAGCCCCACTACCGAGTACAGCGGGCGCGAGCGTTAAACGAAAACTCAGCTTGGCGAAGTGGAGCTAGTGAAACACGTGATAGAGAGACAGAGAGAGAAGGAAACAAAAGAGAGAATAGAGAGAAAGAGAGAAAAATAAGAGAGAAATTAAGAACGAGGAAGAGAAAAATAGAGAGAAATGAAGAAAATAAAGATATAAAAAGATGGAAAGACAGATAAAGACATAAATAAAGAGAGAAAGAAAGAAATGGAAAGCAAAAGGTACAAAAACAGATGCAAGAAACAGAGAGAAAGAGAAGAAGAAATAAATAAATAAAGAGAAACAAGGAAGGAGCTTCCTTGAGGCTTGGCACCGCTAGTGCGAACTGCCATAATTTTTTATGAAGGTGCTGTGACAGTGAGGCGCCTGTAATTTTCACAGGCCAGCTCTACGTCCAGGCGGAAATACTTTGCCGCTGCTGAACTTATATGCGCTAAAATTACTAATAAACTGAAACCTGTTAATTAACATTTTAATTACCTGCTCGAGGAGAGCTGTTTACATGGGAATGTTGTACACCGTCACATTATATAGGATAACGTTTTTCAGAAATCAGAAAAATCACACGTACTTTAAGAAATTCGTCAGCTAGGCGGTAGAGAAACCACGCGCGCCGGGCGCACAGGAAAGGCGGCCGCTCTGTCGCGTGAGAGCGAAACTCCCCGTGACGAAGTGACGAAGAAGTGACGAAGATTGAAGGAATACGCGTCGCGGCAGTATCTTGTCATGGGAAGCGGAACTACTTGCATGCATGCTTATATTTATATTTTTCCACGGTGGCCTGGATTTCTGTTAATCACAATGACGATGACGTCAACTGGCCGCAGGTGGGATACGGGCGTTCATTCCACATCGAGTGTCGCTACACTCTTAAAAAAAAGAGAGTCAAAAGGGAGTCACGTCTGCTTGACTCTCTTTGTGGCAGCCGATGACCACCTTTTTTTCTAAGGGGAGTCACAATGCTCTGGTCGACGCTCCTGAATGAAATAGATGACTCCCTTGCTCCAAGGGAGTCAGTGATGGTTCTGCATATACAGGGTGTGTTTTTTTTTAAAAAGAAAGCTTCACTGGCTGCGACCAAGATACAGTTCGCTGCTTTGGCTTGTGGTATACCGAAAAGTTTTGGTTGAGAATATATAACATGGATTCGTAAAATGTGGAATTACGCACGTATTGTGTTATGGCTTCAGTTAACGATATTGCTGAAACGGCGCTTCGAAAACGTCTACAAGTAAACAGGGTTCTTAAAAAATCTTGCCCCCAAGCGAAACATTCAGAGTTATGACAACGTTTAACAATGGCAGCGCTGACAAATTTGCGAATCTTCGCACGTTTGCAAGCGAGGTTTGTAGATTCCTACAACAGCATGTATGGCAGAAAACATACATTTATTAGTGAAATGGACGTGCATGGTGTTGAACGCACTGGCGATCGGGAACACATCTAACTCGACGGCCGTAAAAACATGTGCCGCAAAGCTGGCATGATAACCGCGCAGACCGGTTATCAAGGCGACGCTTTACCGCGTCTCCTAAAGAGCGACAATACTACCAGAATTATAGCTCGCGTGGTCATCATTTCTGCCCGCCACAGCTAAACTATATCTTCACGATAATCCGCGCGGGCCACCAAATCGCTCAGCAAACGTTGAGCACTAGGCACGCACACACGGCCTCACCGCACTCTCCCTAGCCCCTAGAGCAGGGGATGGACGTTCACCTGCGCCCCCTCCCACCGTACAGCCCTTACAGACACACACACAGGGCACGCCTCGCCTCCTCCACCCCGATATTATTCCATAGAGCTTTAACTATGCATGCATGCGTGTTCTATAGCACCAAAACAAAACCGAAACCATGTAGGCGCTCGTGGAGTGGAGGCTACTTTAATCCAAAGCCGAAGCCATCAATACGAGACAGCCATTTTGGCCTGGCGTCGTGAGACGGTGAGACTAGTGAGACGGCATTGTTCGTGATCCGTCTCGTTGTGGTCGTTCTTTAGTCCGCCAGAATAATCTGTGTCGTCAGGCGTGATTGCAAGTGATTGTTTTGCGTGACTTTCTTCGGGCTATGCATTCGTGGCGTAGTATCGTGTCGTCGGCTCACGCTTGCCGTGACTGGCTGAAGCAGTGTCACTCAGTGTTTGGGAAAAGCAGCCTCCGGACGGAGAAGTCCCTGCAGTAAGCTTCGTTTCGTCGTGAACTTGCCTGAGCAAGATGGCAGCGCATGACGGATCCCAGTGGCACCGACAGACGAAGCCTGTGGACGACGCTCCTACGGTCGTTATAGATTTCAGGTGAGTTCTGCCGGCTTCTGCCTACAACTCTTTTATTCGCTTCACACGTAGCTTTGCCACTTGTCTTTCTGATGTTCCAGTTGCACGGATTTTGCTATCGTGTTTCAATGGCTTGGCAACGACGAAAACCGCACTGGACTATCCAGTAGCGGGTAAAACGGAGTGGTGCGCGCCAATATCGTGTTTCCTTATTGGGAGTGTCTAGCGTTACGTCTAGACGTAACGGTACGAGCCGTTGCAGTTACGTCTGGACGTAAGAATAACGAGTCTTAAAAGTTACGTCCAGCGTGGCAATATAAATACAGCCCGTTAGACCTACCGAACCGATTGGCCTCAGTGGCGCAGTGGCTAGCGTGTCGTGCTCGGAACTGCGAGGACGTTGGTTCGAACCTCGCTGCTGGTGCTTTTTTTTTTTCCTTTTTTTTGTCTCGGGTGTTGCTGAAGTTTGTTGCCAGAGAAGCGCGACGCGGCTCTTGGGTTACGTACAGTACGCCTCCGCCTGCCCCGAAGGGGCAGGCTGCGCGGGCTAAACAGCGCGTGGCCGCGACAGCGGCCAGTAGCGCGTGACCGTGACCCTGCCAACCGGCCATTGAGCGTTAGCGAAATGGCCGCACTCGCGAAGCGAGGGCGAAGCCACGATTAGGTTGCCGCGCCCGAAGGGCGCAGAGGGCCTTCACTGAGCAACAGGAAAATAATGTACTCACGTTTGTGGAAAGCCACATCAGCCACATGACTAGGGGTGCTATCGCGGAACGATTCTTTATTCGAATGTTTTTCGTGCTTTTCGCGCTTGGCCAGTGGCCAGAACGACGGTCCGTCCGCGTTATCAACGCGATCAGCCAGCCGCGAGTGGTGGATGATAAGAATAGCATAGAATATGGCATTGGAATCGGAAATAGCATCGTTCCGCGATTGCACCCCAGAGTCCCTAGATTTTCCCTGCTCTTCAACAGGGAAAAATCTAGGGACTTTAGTCTGGACGTAACGATAGCGGTGACTACAGTTACGTCTGGACGTAACCCTAGCAACAGCCTTCCTTATTCCATACATGCCAGAAAAACATGAAATTGCGAGTTGAAATCTCGGCTGCAAGTCGAGTGTGGTGACACGTAGAGCAACGTTGCACCGATATATATTTGAAGGGTAAGTAAGATCAGCTGATCAAAATCAATCTAATGCACCCGGCCCGAACATGCCTGATATCCAGATCATGATTTTGGCTCGTGAAACTCTAGAATTTAGTGTTTCTTTCCTTTGCTACCCAGACGTTGAAACACGTTTAATACGTATTTATTCGCTGCATATTCGAACTTCTCGCCGTGTTTGCTTGTTTGTGTGTGTGTGTGTGTGTGTGTGTGTGTGTGTGTGTGTGTGTGTGTGTGTGTGTGTGTGTGTGTGTGTGTGTGTGTGTGTGTGTGTGTGCGTGCGTGCGTGCGTGCGTAACTGCTATAAAACTTTGATGCAATAGCTTTTGCAGCACAGTTTCATTTAATTGAAACAGTGGTGACTTGATCTTATGATGCTAAAAAATATCATGCAACAAAGGTAAATGTGAGTTCACTTCAAAGTTGTAGTTTTTTTTTTTTTTCCACAAACTGCATACGAGCATAACCTCATCCTCCTGTGATACTTGCTTTGTCTAATGTGGTGTGGTGCTAGTACCTAATAGTAAACACAACCCGGCTAGTAATAATGGCAGTAAACATACTGCTCAAACGCTGTGTTTCGTGGATATTGGATGCCTTTGTTATACCAGCCGTGGTTCAGTTCGTTATTATTTTCAACACAAAGATACAGTCTACAGTGATGTTGTGGGCAGTGGACAAAAATCCCTTAAAATGGACTTGGAAGCGTTACGCTGCGAAGCCCAAGGACGCGGGTTCTATTCCTGACCCCGGCAGCTGCATTTAGAAGGGGGCGAGATACAGAAACTCCCATGCCCTCTGATTTGTGCACGTTGAAGAACTCCAGTAGTTGAAATTAATCCGTGATCTCCCACTATGTAGCACCGCTTAATCGCATTGTGCTTTTCGCTCATAAATCTCTAGCAATTATTGCTTCGTCATTATACCTCGAAACACTCGCTGTATCCTATTTGAATTCTATTCGCCATAGTCTGCAATGAATATTTAGCACTTTTTACAGCAGGGTACCTCATTTGACATTCTTTTACAATGCACCTTAATTGTCCCAATTTCGTGCCATAATCAGCTGTTGTTTTTAATATGTATATAAGTCACTTCAGCACTGTTCCTTTTTGTTTGACCGCTTCTCATCACCTTGATTGTTTGAGGTTTCAGGTGATGTTTGTGCTGCACAGTTTGCCCGAGTTTTGCTCCCAACCCTCTATACTGGTCAACGCTGGCTGGTGGGTTGTCCTTCCAGACAAACGGAAAAACGAGGCCTTTGCCTGTTGATATAGATCTGAAGAAAAAAATGGCACATTAGGCCTTTAGAATAGCTGCACCTTCGTGCAGCTGTTCTGAAGCCAGGCACTAGAAGGGCACGCTCACAATGATGCGACAGAAAGAAGGCAGTGAAGGCAAGCCTAGTCTTGTCGTACATTCGCCATATTTCGTGTAGCTGTATACACATTTTGCCGTTTTCTTCGTTAAACTAATAATAACATTTGGCGTTTAACATCCCAAAACCACGATATGATTGAGAGACGCCGTAGTAGAGGGCTCTGGAAATTTCGACTACCCTGGGGTTCTTTAACGTGCAGCTAAATCTAAGTACACGGGCCTCAAACATTTTCGCCTCCAACGAAAATGCAGCCGCCGAGGCCGGGACTCGATCCCGCGACCTACAGGTCTTCGTTAAAATACTGCTAGTCTAGTGGTTATGGTGCTCTACTGCTGACCCGCAGGTCGCGGGATCGAATCCTGGCCGCCGCGGCCGCATTTTCGATGGAGGCGAAATGGTTTAGACCCGTGTGCTTAGATTTAGGTGCACGTTAAAGAACTCCAGTGGTCGAAACTTCCGAAGCCCTCCACTACGGCGTCTCTCATAATCTTATCGTGGTTTTGGGACGTCAAACCCCAACAATTATTATTATTATTAAAATACTGCTGCCATGCTATACAGGGTGATTTTTTTCAGACAGTACATATCTTTATAAAAAAACTCTACGACAGTCACGCTCCAGTAGTACTCTAGTTCGAGGCGGAAATATTCTGCCGCAACAAAAAATGCGTTGACGGGACTAATTAACAAAAACCCGTTAACTAATTTTTATTTATTGACTTGAGGGCAGTTGTTTATATTAGAAATTTGTAGTGCGTGCCGCTTTATGGTATACCCATTTTTCAGAAATCATGAAAGTTTTACGTAACTCGAGATATTTATTGTGAAATTTTAAGGGCTAAATCAAAACTGATCGTGTCCGGCACACAGAAAACGCGGTTTTTCTGTTACGTCAGACCGGAGCTGCCCGCGACAAGGGAGTGACGAAATTTGAATGAAGGCGCGTCGTGGTCGTACCTTTTCGTGAAAACTGGCAAGTCATCTAACTTGCGTCAGCGGATCGCCTTACCTTTGCATGTGGCGTTTGGTGCTCATTTGTTTCTTTCGAGATGCGCGCATCCGAAACGGCAGTAATATCAACCTTTTCTTTCTATGTTTACAGATAAGTACCACACATCGCACCCAAATAATAAGCTGTTTACTTGTGTATTTCTGAATGCTTGCAGATTTCCTGATCACATTCTGCTTCGGCCCACCTTCATTAAACTATCATCACCTTCTTTTCACGTGTAGCTCCGAGCTTACGTAACAGAGAAGCGACGTTTCCTGCACGTCAGGCACTATCAGTTTCGATTTCGTCCTTGAAATTCAAGGATGAATATCACGAATTACGTGTAACTTTCGCGATTAAAAAAAATGTGTATGCCATAAATTGGCACGCGATACAACTTTCTAATATAAACAACTACCTCCAGGTCAGGAATTAAAAGTTAATTAATGAGTTTTTGTTAATTAATCTCTTCATTGCCATTTTAGTTGCAGCAAACTATTTCCTTCTTGACATAGAGTGTGTGCGCGAAAACATCTTGAGCATGACTATTATACAATTTTGATAATAAATATGCGTTCTCTAAAAAAACATCCTTCTAATTGTACGGAGGTCATGCAGCGGAAACAGTTGCAGCTGGCTAAGGGAGTAACAGACCCTCAAAGTACAGCAAAGTTAATGAGTATCCCTGGTTTTGTTCATTGCCATGACACTTCATGGAATCTGGTGTGTGAGCGCTGCCCTTGTCAGATTAAAAAGTGATCGATCTGTCTGTCATCATGTGTTTATTTTTGTGCACTTGACTATTTCAGGTTGCTTCAAGACTGCACATTGAAGCTCTACAGCTGCATTTGACCAGGAAGCCTCCTTGGAAACTTCGTGTCTCGAGGTAGTCAAGACGTGTCCAAGAATTCGGAATAGCCACGCTTAAGGTCTGGCCGTGAGTGGTCTCGAATCAGTGCAACCTGCTGTCCTTTTCGCCAGAATGCCACCTGACCCTGACATGGTCTGGGAACACGACACTGCCAAGCTCATGCACGCAAGCTGTGTCACCTATTGGGGTCCTGTATCTCAGATGACTACATGAGAATCCTGTACTACATGAGAACTACACATGTTGCATGTTTTGCGCTGTATGCCACATAAATTATGTAATGGATGTCGCAAAGAAGTGCTTGATGGCTGGCCATTGATTCCTATTCATAAAAACTGACTGCTGGCTATGCTAATGTTTATGCCAGGTCTAGTATATTGCCGCATTTGACAGTAATGAACGATGTTAGGGAAACTATTGCTTTTCATATCTCACTCATTCTGACAGTAATGTGTCTCGCTGTATTTCTGGACGGTGTTTCTGTATTTCAGTTCTGTACAGAACTCTCCATACCACCGCTAAATATATATATTTATATATATCATACCTTATATATATAAGGTACTTGACACACGACGTACGTTTTAGCATTAGCATAGTGCTAAAACGTACGTCGTGTGTCAAATGCCTTCCTACAGTATCAGGACCTTTGTGATCTTTCTGTAGCTCTTATATTTAAGGGTCATTCCATGCCAAGTGTCCCAGACGTGGCGCTCGCACATCGCAGCTTTCGCTGATAAAATTTGTGCCTTTTTCCTGTGCCACATGGAGTATTGTGGCAAAACATTCTTGCTCGAAAAAATTTTTGACGGTCCTGGCACCCCCCTCGAATTTCGCTTCTATTTATTAAACTGTACCTAATAGAAAAATGTGTATAAAATCTACTTTTGTCTGTTGAGCTTCTAAACTGCGCTTGCGCTATCGCAGAGGTTCTGTTTAGTTGTCCCATTCATTATTTCCGAATTTTTGTGTTTCACTACCAGCTACGTAGCTTCAAAAACTACAAAAATCTTCAAAGTTCGTGAATTTTTCTTGAGCTATCTGGAACTCACCCTAATCAATATTAATAATAGCCTGATTTCCAGGAAAGTGTATTTTAGTACAGAAATGTTTAGGGGTAAAATAGACTTCAGATCTTTCCGAAAAAAAATTGTGAAATTAGAGAAAATGTACAATTTACGGGTGAGAAACAGCGCTAAAAAGACGGGACAAGAAAGGACACGAGACCACGGCGCTGACTAACAACCAAATGTGCTTTATTCCTTCAGTCAGCATAAATATACTTCACCACTAACGTGTGTAAGCTTCCCCTCGGTTTCCCTCCTTCCGAAGGAGATAGAATTCATGTCTCGTTGATCGCCTTACTGCCCTCTGCGCAGGCTGAGTTTTCTGTATTTTCATTACGTTAGTGGTGAAGTATATTTATGCTGACTGAAGAAATAAAGCACATTTGGTTGTTAGTCAGCGCCGTGGTCTCGTGTCCTTTCTTGTCCCGTCTTTTTAGCGCTGTTTCTCACCCGTATCATGAACCAACCAGCCCAAATGCGTACCCATGTACGATTTGTTGCATGTTTGACCATATTTTTCATACTGATGCGGTCAAAGTAAAAATCCTCGTCATGCGGCGTTTGATAAAAGACTTCATCGTTAAGTAATGAAAAAAGTCTTATCAAATCATTTTTTTCTTTTAAGGAAGAAAATAATTTTTGAATTTGGCCCTCCGACGCGCAGTGCATTTCATTTTGTTGCCACTTCGCCGCAAAGCACGTGGTAGCCTTGCAGCTGATACTCGTCACAGGCACGGCCAGATGCGAGATGTATGTCAGTGGCTCGTGAGTGGTCGAAAGTCTTGTCACGTTGATGTCAGGGCGACGAGTAATGAATTCGCGTTACAATGTGAGCTTGCTTGGCGGGCCCAATGGGAAGTATGGACGCCCGAGAGCAGCCTATGGCGTCGTTGGCACATTGTGCTAGAGGCCGTCTGTACAACATGTATACCCTGAGAAAGAAGTGTGTACAGTGTGCATTATTTCTTTCAGTATGTGTATGCTAGTTGTGCAGACGTCCCTCTAGGACATTGTGCCAACGACTCCACATGCTGCTCTCGGGCGTCCATATTTCCCATTGGGCCCGCCTAGCAAATGCTCATTGTAACGCAAATTCATTACTCGTCGCCCTGACAGCGCGACAAGACTTTCGACCACTCACGAGCCGCTGACATACATCTCGCATCTGGCCGCTGCCTGTGACGAGTGTCAGCTGTAAGGGCGACCACGTGCTTTGCGGCGAAGTGGCAGCAAAATGAAATGCACTGCGCGATCGGAGGGCCAAATTCAAAAATTTTCTTCCTTAAAACAAAAAAAATGATTTGATTAGACTTTCTTCATTACTTAACGATGAAGTCTTTATCAAACGCCACATGACGAGGATTTTTACTTTGACCGCATCAGTATGAAAAATACGGTCAAACATGTGACAAATCGTACATTTTCTCAAATATCACAATTTTTTCGGAAAGATTTGAAGTCTATTTTACCCCTAAACATTTCTGTACTAAAATACACTTTCCTGGAAATCGGGCTATGATTAATATTGGTTAGGGTGAGTTGCAAATAGCTCAAGAAAAATTCACGAACATTGAAGATTTTTGTAGTTTTGAAGCTACGTAGCTGGTAGTGAAACACAACAAAAATCAGAAATAATGAATGGGACAACTAAACAGAACCTCTGTGATAGCGCAAGCGCGGTTTCGTAGCTCAACACACAAAAATAGATTTTATACACATTTTTCTATTAAGTACAGTTTAATAAATAGAAGCGAATTTCGAGGGGGTGCTATGATTGTCAAAATTTTTTTCGACCAAAAGTGTTTTGCCACAATACTCCATGTGGCACAGGAAAAAGGCACAAATTTTATCAGCAAAATCTTTGATGTGCGAGCGCCACGTCTGGGACACTTGGCATGGAATGACACACACACACACACACACACACACACACACACACACACATATTGAGAGAGCGTAGGCATCGGCAAGTTGGTAATTCATGTTTGACTTTTTGAGCGCGCAAAAGAACAGGGACGAAAAACGACGCAGACACAGCGCTGACTTCGAACATATGCTTTATTTTCTGCAGTGGTACATATATATATAGACGACAAAAAGCAACGCACGCAGGCGCATTGTACAGGAAGGCTTCATGTAAAACCACAAATAAGTATGCATGATAAGCAATCAAACAACCTGATATCGGATTTTTTTCTTCTTTAAGAGATCAAGCGGTCATTCCTGACTACCACTATCGTCTAGTCACCCCGTGGGCCTTGCTTAGAAAGTCTAGTTCTTTTTGGATAGGTCAATTGAAGGTGCACTAATGCACATGTCCTCCCAAACTTGCAATCTTCGCCGCTTCAATTATCTCACGTGTTGTTTGTGCCTGGCTCCTTCCTGTCGCAGTGCACTGCGAATACATGGGATCGCACCCACACTTCCTGCAGTGGAAAGCCAAATGTCCCACACCTCCAGTTCGCACGTTATTTGCGTGCTCACGCAGCCTGTCATTGGCACACCGTCCCGTCTGCCCTATGTATTTCTTGCCACAGGACAGCAGTAACTCATAAACGATGTTGTTCTCACATTTAACAAAGCTTTCTTTGTGCTTTTTTTGGCACCTGGGTTTTTCAGAACCATTGTAGGAGGCCTTGCACAGATTATAAAGCTTGTTTGGTGCTGAAAGGACGACTCTTACGTTGGCGTTGTTTCCTATCTTTTTCAGCCTATGTGAGACATCGTGAAGGTACGGTATGACGGCGCATTTCTGCTTGACAGGCTCCGTTTCTGGTGAAGCCTGCTCCTCACCCTCGCGAGCATGTTTGACAGTCTTGAGAAGACCCTCCGCCACAGATGTGACGACATATTGAGGAAACCCCGCCTTTTTCAGGCAGTCAGCTTGCGCCTGGAAACTACACGAACACTTGTGAGGACATGAGCGGCGAAGCGCATTCATTAGGGTTAATTTTGCAATACCCCTTTTAACTAGCTTGGAGTGGCCCGAAGAAAACGGCAGAAGCGGCTTATTGGCCCTAGGCTCGTACGACCAGCAGACCTGGTCTCGCTCAAAGAACATTCGTAAGTCAAGAAAACGCAAGGCGTTTGTTGAAAAGCAGTCTAAGCAGTCCACTTCCTCCAAGTCCTCATGTTCAGGCGGTGCTTCCTGTGGTATCCACGTCGTTGGACGCACAGCCTGAACATGAGGACTTGGAGGAAGTGGACTGCTTAGAGGAACTGGAGGAGGTTGTGACTGAGCAAAGGGAGGAGCGCGTACACAAGGAAGAGAAAGCGCTGCTTCTGCCTCGGGAAGAGCAGTGGAGGGTCCCGAAAACGAAGTCGAAGCAATACCGCCACCACGCGAACCTACTATGGCAGCTTCTCCACGAGGATATTCCTACAGAGCAGCGGGAGAACCAGGCAAAGGGACTCGCCACTGATGAGGTAAACTCATCCGAAGGACAAGCGTCGATCTCGGGAACCTTCGTGAAATTCGAGATTTCGCAGGGTTCGGGCCGCAGCAAGAAACGTCGCTGCAGGTATCCAGGCACTTCGTGGAGAAGACTCCAAAACGCTGCAGTAAACCGCCTGCAGGAGAACCTGAGTGCGGATTGCGCCAGCAATGCCACACCCAGATGGAAACGCCGGAGATGCAAGCGCGCATCATTTAGACTGTGCAAGAACAGCTGTCCAAGTGACGTGATCACATCACAGACGAGATAGTCAGAGGCTGTTCTGTTCGTGTGGCAACGGCCCACGTGGTGAAGCATCCGATACAAAAGTTGTATACATTGAAAGCAGCAAAGTGACTTGTATAACGTTCGTGCCCTCCCCCTCGGAGGATGTTGAAAATAGAATAGTGGGGCATAGTCTTGGGGTAGGGACAGGGAGGAAACGAAGAGGAGAACGAAGTAGGATTCGGAGCTAGCCTTCATGCAGTAAAGACGTGTTCCTGATCTACGACCACGGGTCCTCGTTATTTACAGCGTTGTTTTGCGGCATTTCATGCGTGACTGCGAGCGGTTTGCAGGAAACGCGTGAACAGATCAAGTACGTTTGAAGAATCATTGCCAAATTCGCCTGGACTTGATTCTAGAAAGACAACGTAGTCGTCTACATATCTAAACACCTTCTTTACATTTGTGCCTGTTACTAGAAACTAGAAACAGAGCTAACAGGCACAAATGTAAAGAAGGTGTTTAGATATGTAGACGACTACGTTGTCTTTCTAGAATCAAGTCCAGGCGAATTTGGCAATGATTCTTCAAACGTACTTGATCTGTTCACGTGTCTCCTGCAACCGCTCGCAGTCACGCATGAAATGCCGCAAAACAACGCCTTGCGTTTTCTTGACTTACGAATGTTCTTCGAGCGAGACCAGGTCTGCTGGTCGTACGAGCCTAGGGCCAATAAGCCGCTTCTGCCGTTTTCTTCGGGCCACTCCAAGCTAGTTAAAAGGGGTATTGCAAAATTAACCCTAATGAATGCGCTTCGCCGCTCATGTCCTCACAAGTGTTCGTGTAGTTTCCAGGCGCAAGCTGACTGCCTGAAAAAGGCGGGGTTTCCTCAGTATGTCGTCACATCTGTGGCGGAGGGTCTTCTCAAGACTGTCAAACATGCTCGCGAGGGTGAGGAGCAGGCTTCACCAGAAACGGAGCCTGTCAAGCGGAAATGCGCCGTCATACCGTACCTTCACGATGTCTCACATAGGCTGAAAAAGATAGGAAACAACGCCAACGTAAGAGTCGTCCTTTCAGCACCAAACAAGCTTTATAATCTGTGCAAGGCCTCCTACAGTGGTTCTGAAAAACCCAGGTGCCAAAAAAAGCACAAAGAAAGCTTTGTTAAATGTGAGAACAACATCGTTTATGAGTTACTGCTGTCCTGTGGCAAGAAATACATAGGGCAGACGGGACGGTGTGCCAATGACAGGCTGCGTGAGCACGCAAATAACGTGCGAACTGGAGGTGTGGGACATGTGGCTTTCCACTGCAGGAAGTGTGGGTGCGATCACATGTATTCGCAGTGCACTGCGACAGGAAGGAGCCAGGCACAAACAACACGCGAGATAATTGAAGCGGCGAAGATTGCAAGTTTTGGAGACATGTGCATTAGTGCACCTTCAATTGACCTATCCAAAAAGAACTAGACTTTCTAAGCAAGGCCCACAGGGTGACTAGACGATAGTGGTAGTCAGGAATGACCGCTTGATCTCTTAAAGAAGAAAAAAATCCGGTATCAGGTTGTTTGATTGCTTATCATGCATACTTATTTGTGGTTTTACATGAAGCCTTCCTGTACAATGCACCTGCGTGCGTTGCTTTTTGTTGTCTATATATATATATGTACCACTGTAGAAAATAAAGCATATGTTGGAAGTCAGCGCTGTGTCCGCGTCGTTTTTCGTCCCTGTTCTTTTGCGCGCTCAAAAATGCCAAACACACACACACACACAGATATATATATATATATATAAAATGCTTAACAATTGTGGTGACGTGGCTAAGGACTACGCATTATTCGCAGGATGTTGTGCCTATAGTTTAGGTGCTTACTGACAAAACAGTAGGTTGTCATTACAACGTGAACATGTATGAAATGGCATGAAGTGTTTAAAACCGATTCAAAGAATAATTTTAACGAATCGCAGAAATTTCAGTTTGTTTATAGGATGAAGGCATGCAGACGTGAAAGAGAAGACACAGACAAACCAAACGCTAGCGTTTGAGCTGTCCGCATCTCTTCTGTTTCCGTGTTGCATGGCTTACTTTCTTCTAGAATCAACATTTTTGTTGTTTTACGCGAGCGGAAATTGTTCTGAGACTCATCTATATCAACTTCGAGTAGTATTTTATTTCCCCCAGAGGAATCGAATGCAGCACTGTAAAGTTGCTACAAAAACTTGTTGCGGCTGTCATGCATCCACCACAGTGTTCCTGTTTGAGTAAACCCGGTGGAAGTGCCTTGTTGAGTAACAAGAGGTAGCGGCACCAACTTTCATCGATTGTCAGATAAAAACCCTAATGGTGTTCGCTCTGATTTGAAGTTCTTTTGAAATTCTTGATCAATCTCTATAAAACTTGTTAGTTTATGTGTATTTGTACCCTGATTTTGAAAATGCAAATATTTTTCTACTATTATATGTCGTGTTAAGTATATCAAACATTTCATGTGCCATGTTAGGCCTGCACGAGTTACAAAGTAAGCATATCACAATAATATGAAATGGGAACTGTATGCAACATAACCAGAATGCATGTCCTAAACCCATTTAACAATAGTCATATGCTGAACATTGACCAGTAAGTGTATGTCTAGCTGGTGATTCGCTCACGAGAGTTCAATATTACGTAACTTTTAACTCAAATGGGTTTAAAACGCGAGTTCGTATGTGGGCTAGTGGGTTCATGAACATTATGCCAGAACAGCGCAGTAAACTCCTTTGCCAGAACAGCGCAGTAAACTCCTTTAAAACTATTGCATACAGTTTTTGTCCCCTAACTATAGCGATATGTCGATTTACTTTGTAACTCCAAGTTTGGAAAGGCTTGCTCATCAAGACACATGAAATTTTTATGTGTAAAAACTGCGTTTTCTTCCAGATAATTGCATATTTGAAATCGCCACATAAGTAAACCTAAACTCGGCAAGTTTCATCAATATCGACCAAGAAGAAAAATAAACGCATTATTTGTTGCAGAGTGTCTCATTGAGTACCACGAAGTGGTCACACTGACTCTTGCCAGGGGAGTCATGTACACCACTGTCCTTAAGGACAACGGAGTCAAAGGAACGCTCCAGTGGGGGTCAGCGTTACCATGGCAAAGGGGTCACCCTGACTACCTAGAGGTACTAGCGGGAAATAAAAGGTAGTCATGTAGACTCCTGCGTTGGGAGTAACGTAGACTCTCTGCTTGTGAAGAAGGGAGTCGTTGGTCTGAAGAACGAAGGGAGTCGTTTGACACCCCAAATTGTGAAGAAGGGAGTCGTTGGTCTGAAGAACGAAGGGAGTCGTTTGACACCCCAAAAGGTCATCATATGTGTAGCGAGGCGATTACCACCCAAAGGTAGTCAGTACAGACACCCTTTTTTTTAAGAGTGTACTTTGACGCCTTCAGGTATAGCCACCCATCAAAAAGCTCACGTGGCATGTGACGCCTGCGTACCACGTGACCACCGCCGTGGCCGTCAGTAGTGGTACTGGTTATAACACTTTCGGAATTGTTTTTTGCCAAATTAAGCAGGGGTGGATAAATAATTCCTTCAAATAACCCCTTTCATTCCCATAATTGACAGCCCTTTCTATCTATGTGCTCCTCTGACGATGGGTCAGAGCTTTGATTCAGGCCGATCTCTCAAATATTCTACTGTGATCAATGTCCTTCCACAGTATAGTGCTGGTTAACGTTCATTAACGTGCAATGTTGTTCAATATCATAGAAGTAATGAGTATGACTGGTGGCGATGATAAAGATTATCGAGCGTGAGACGTACACAATAGACGTGTATAAAAAAGCACCTAGGACTATTACGTTGCTATTCGTCTGTGTGCTTTTCTCTAACAAAGTACAAGTGAAGTCGCGAACGAAATTATAGAACCGTTCAAGGTCAGTTCGGAAGGGGGAGGACGGCATGACTGACACTTTTGCACTTTATTAGCTATAGTGAAGTTTCCGTTTGTCGATAAATGTACGAGGGCGAGTCAAATGAGTGTGAGACAATGTGAATATATGACAAACGGGGCATTTTGTTTAAAACTAATATCCATGAGCATTTAGACATTTGTGCCATTGACTAACGAGTCGCATGGTTCCCGTCTCATAAAACTCCTTTGGTTGCTGCTTCAAAACGTCTGTAACTGATTCTTTCACATCATCGTCCGACACGAATTCGGGCTCCCTTGGGCGGCTTTTTCAATTTCCCGAAAATGTGGAAGTCGCAAGGCGACAGCTCTTGGCTGTATGGCGGGTGTTGCAGTGTTTTCCACTTGCCAGTTTTGTGTTAAGTGCATCAGCGACGGGCATTATCGTGGAGCAAGATGACCGATTCGTTAATTTGTCACGGCATTTGTTCTTGAGTGCGACACGCAGTCGATCCAGCGTTTCACAATATCGGAAGCGATTGATAGCCTCTCCAGGTTTCGCGAATTTGATCAGTGGTTGCCTCCATCTGACGATCGAAAAAAAAAAGAAAAGAAACCTTTCGCGTATTTCGCGAAAGTAGCTTGCTGCCGTACTGCACTTGTACTACATACGTGTCGCAGTCAGCTTCGCTGAAGTATTTTAGATGCGAAGCAGCTCTTTGACTCACGTGTGTAACGCCGTACGTTACGAGCATCCGTACGCATGCGCTGCAACGCGTTCCCCTCGCCGTAGGTGTTGGAGCGTTGCCAAGTAGGTCACGCCACAGCTTTGCGTTGACGTCATGCTCCCCTCGCACGCTTCCCTCGCAGGTGCGCGCTGACGTCACTCTCTCCCTCACCCGCAGCATGCTCGCCGTAGCGCCCGCAGCTGCCGGCTGCTCCGCCCGCTCGCAACGCCTCTGAACGTGTCACTTCTCTCTCGCTTCACCCGTGGTAGTCAAGGCGAAACGCGCGCCTGCTCCGGTCCAGCGCCCGTGTCTCGACTCTGAAAAAACAACGACTACGAAGTCTTGCCAAACGCTTTAATGAAACTTACACGAAACCCAACCCGCCTCCCGTGTCTTTGCGTTTCAAACAAACGTTTACTCGCGTAAACGCTACACCCGCGTCGACGCCCGTTTCAACCGGGTCAACGCCGTGCGCACCGCTGCTGCTTCGCATCCTATCAGGGTTCCCTTCGGGGAGATGGTCCAAGTTCTTTTTCGTTTTCGTGCTTGCCTGCTTTTGCAAATTGACTTTTGTGCATGCTTGGTGTTTTGGTGCAGCGTTCGCACAACGCGCACATGGTATATTTTTGTGTACCATTTAGCAATTCGCGGACTGGAAAGACTGCCGGCGTGTAATTTCACCGACTCTCTACTGATGAGGAACTATGCGCGAAGTAGCAGAAAAACATTTTCCGGGAAAACCTCGCGATTAAACACAATGTCGTTCGCAGTAAGCATTTTCTTTTGAGTGACTATGCCAGTGCACGCAAAACTAAAGAAATCACACCATCTCCCGCTAAAGGGGACCATGAGGCAATGCGAAGCAGCGTTTCGGCATGTAGAGCCAACGCCACCTAGACAAACTTCGTCAAGGCCTGGAAGCTGTTCGAGTGACGTGTCACTAGTGGGCTGACGCTCGACCAGCGTGAGCTACGGTATGCGTGCTTTAGCGGCCGTTTAGTTCATTTAATATACACCGAAATTGGTATCGCGGAACAGGAGTGTATGACAAAGAGGACTCATAGGCTGTAACATGTAAATTATGACATGCATGTCATGTAAGGCTTGATTTACATGACACACTCTTGGAGCGCTCGCTGCCGTTTCAATAAATGTATGTATACTAAAATTGGCATAGCGTTACATGGTTGTATGACGAACATAAATGACAGGTTGTAACGTAAAAATCATGACATTCATGCCACGTGCGGCATGACTTGCATGCCACGCTCATGGTGGGCTCGCAACCGTTTGGCTAGCAAGATGTGCATCAAAACTGGCATGCCGTGACGTCGCTGTATGAGGAGCGTAAGTGACAGGTCTGAGCATGCAAATCATGACATGTTTGTCAATTAAGGCGTGAATTATATATATATGACATTGTCAAAGTAAACTTCCGGCTGTTTCGCTAACCGGATTTATACCAAAATCGGTAGGACGTGAAATAAGTGCGTGACGAATATAAATGAGCAGCCATGTATTGCATACACGAGAATGTAAGTTCAGCATGGTATTTAACGAAATGTACATGTATGAATGCACGACAAACATTCAATAGTGAACCCGTTGTTATGACATGAGGGCCTTCATTTGCCTCACAGACAAATAATGCGATATATGCAGATCCTTGCTGACTGCTACGCATTACATCAACTCCCACAGTGCGTGACATGTGGCGACTTTTATATTCGATTGGAACCCCCGTTATTTGCGTGCCAAATCTTCTAATAATGAAAAACAACGCATGCTTCAAAGTACATAAATAAGCATACACATCTCGTTCCGCTTTTGTGCCTTGTTTATTGCAAACTTCTCGTAGAATATCGTCCGGACTGAAGTGCTTTTCGTACACCTGCAAGTGACAAGAGAGTGACAACTTTACCATTCGCGTTTCTGCAGTTCACCCTAACATACTGCGAAACGCAAGCACGTGACAAAAACGAAACGTAATACCATCATACTACATGAAAGGGAATACACGAAAATCAAAAGAGAAGGTGTGTATTTACCTTTGAATGCTTTGTCGGGCTGAAATTATCCATTGGGTTAACACGTATCCATGCCTTCCGCGTGTCTTCATCGGTTGGGAATCCAAATACGTGTGCCTTGGGCCTCGAGTCGTAGTTGCCACAACAATGTAGAACACAACACTTCCCTGGCATCACAGCCTAGTCACTCAACGACCAACACGCGCACAAACACAAGCAGCACACATCACAGCTTCGAAGGAACCGACGGCACTCAAAGCAACGCAGCATTAGCGTTTCTCGCACTGCTTTCAACTTAACTCGGCATCGGATGGCAGCCAGCGCGTGAGAGATTCGATACACGTCCAGCTTCGAAAACTAGTAATGCTGAAGTGACCAAAACGCCGATGCGAACGCGCCGCCGAACGCGGGCGTAGGCGATGATCCGCCACCAAGCACAGCGCACAACGCAACCAGCGTCGCATGATGCATGGGTGCTAGCGTCCGCCGAGCAAGAGCGGCCCACTGAAAAAAGTCAGCCCACTACCTCTGACGTCACGCGACAAATGGAGTTTAGCTTCCCGGCCTTGACGAAGTTTGTCTAGGTGGCGTTGGTAGAGCCCGCGTTTCAGAGGTGGAGAGGAGAAGGGGGGAGAGAGGGGGAGGAAAGGGGAGGGGAAAGGGGAGAGGGGGTGTGGAGAGGGAGATTAGATGTGTGGAGAAGGCTTCCGCATGCGCAGTTAGAGTGGTCACGCCGCACACCACCACCACCGGATTGAACTCCGCTATAAGATGCTTCACATCTAAAAAATATGGGGAGGAGCGAAGCATGTAGGGAAGGGTGTTTCAGCTCCACTAACGTGAAACCTGTGGAGCGGTGAAGCATGCTGTGTGCGCCGGTGTTTCCCACAGCAAAATCGCTGCTAATGGGCAATGAGAGACAGAAGAGAGATTAGACACACAGACCCAGTTAACGTGCACGCTGCGAATCCTTATTGTTCAACTACGCACAAGAGAAATCTCCCACCGGCACTACACCGCAGGTCAAGATTCAGTGCCTATGCGGTTGTACGGCGCGAGCAGTCGGTTTTTTCAATCAAGAAACTCGCATAATGATAATATTGCGCACGCAACACAAAGACACAGGCGAAAAGTTCACAAGGACCAGCGCAGACTATCATTATGCAACCAAACCAACTAGCCCGCCTTTCCGTTTTATTGCAAGAAACTCGCTAGCAGACGCTGCCTGCGTCGGCGTTGTCTCTCGCGGGCGAAGGCGCGTTCCCGTTCCTTGAGAGCTGATAGTTCAGCGTTCATCGCAGAAAGAGCGCTTCCATAGTCAACGCGCGCCGTTCGCTCTCTCTCACCATAGGGCGTGCGCTGAGGCGGTGGCGCCCTCTCTTGCACTCAAGCAAGTGGGCCGTCCCGACAGCAGACGATATGCACGCCGACACGCCAAGACCCTAAGTTGCTTCGCCCCTAAAAGGACTGTACGAGCTATGACAACGCGACTGGACCTGTATTGGACATATTACAGTGAATTCAATGAAAGAAAGCAGAAACTTCATTATATAGAGACAAATAAGACGTTTCATTGTCTCACTTTTGTCTTTCGCTGTCGCCTTGACTGCGAAAGCAGTGATACACGCATGACTAAATATTTTTGCGCGTGTTCTTTTCCGCGCCATTTGTTGCTCACCGCGGAAAAAAACACGCGAAAAAATTATTAAGCCTTGCGGAGATTAACTGCAGACAAGCATCCCTCATTATTAACGAATCATTTGAAATAGGGATAAAAATTACACCATCTCCCACTAAAGCGAACCATGTGGGGATGCGAAGCAGCGCATGGGTCGACTTAATGTTCCGTTCAACACGGGCACCTTGCCCGATGTTAACGCGTCCTTGCAAGTGGAGCACACCATGAAATCGCTGTAGTTGCTGTTGCTGTTACTCGTCCCGAACACTTGTTGGAGCACGCCACGCGGGTTCATCGCGCGTCTGCAGAATCTCGTTGCCCGACGCCATCGCGTGATTGCTGAGATAGTGTAAGAGGGAGAGGCCACAGCGTCTTACCCAGCCCCTTACACAGGCCCGAACGCACTAGCGCGTGCCAGCACACATGGTTTTGTCTGTGTTACGCCAAGCTAGGACAGCATACGGCAACCCGGGCCGCTAAAGTGCTCTGCACGTATGATCATCAAGGCGGTCGAAGAACAAGAGGAAGAAGACTTCTCCTTGGCGCGAGCGCTTCCAATATGTTAAAGATGGCTATGCTAGGTGGTAGAAAACGGACGGTCGCCAAGGGACGGACACAGCCCCGAGCAAAAGCTGCTTCGCATCTAAAATTTCATCCGATTGGAGTATTCGAGTGGACCGACCGTTCGTCCGGCGAGGTACAACTCTGGGGCCTAACAGTTGCCCGGTAATGTGTAAGTATGAGGACTAAATATTAGTTCATTAAGGTGATCTATGGGGACTAACAGTTAGCTGCATAAGGACGAAATGTTAGACCCGGTGCCGTTATTCAAAGGGATTATTGGTTGTGGCAGCCCCATTAGTCCCCAAAGGGACGAACCACGCGCCCTTTTAACACCTTTTTGCCTTAGAGTGTACTATACACAGCTATGTTATGATTTACGCTCTCCCTCCTTATTTTTCCTTCTCACCCTCACTTCTCTTTCCTACCCTCTTTGCTCTACGATACTATGCAAGTATATATACTATGCTCTGCTAGCGTGCCTGGATAGCCGAGTGGTTACAATGCTCGCCTTCGGATCCTGGGTATGCGGGTTCGAATCCCGCCTCGTCAAGAATTTTTTTCGCCAATAATTTCTCTCTTTCTCTCTTTACTCGTTACCTCGCCCATCAGAGATATTGCATCCCACGCCGAACAAATCGGCGCACGTGTTCTGGAGTGAAGCAGAAGATAAAGAGGAGGTGGAAGAGAGCGAGTGCAGGTTCATCACGATTATAATTTCTGTTCGCGGCTAACGGGGCTTCTCCGAGCTTAAACAGCCCCGCCGTTAAAAAGGCACCAGCACCTTTCCGGCGGAAACCTCATGACACCACGCTGTCCAACTTGTGGAGCGTCCGCCATGTCACGCAACCCTGCTCAACCCAGTGTATGAGACCATTAAAGTACACTTATCCTCTTGCCTCCGTGTCACTTCTGTAAATGAGAGATGTCTCAGTGCTACACGCATGCCTCGCAGATAATAGATGGAACCATTATTGCGCGTGTGGGTTGGCTCACTCTCATTTGCCTCGCCCCCGTGTAAAGACAGTTGCGAGAGTTCAAAATAAAGCAGCTGAAGGTGGGCGGTTGTCCTTCTTGCTCGTTTTGACTTTAATTTTCGTCATTTCGCTCTCGTTTGTGTTCATCAATAGTATGTCAGTCAGAAGCCCACTAACGCTTATTCCTGAGTGACGTGGCATAGAGCACGTTATCAGTGAATTTTCTTTGTTGGCCGCAGTACTCGGACCTGGAGTCATACCGCGCCCTCTACAGCCAGATCACTCGCACAGGTGGTGAAATACATCCTGAGCACCTGTTTGTAGAGAGAAACATGCGGCAAGTGCTGAAGCAAAAAGCGGTGATCTTGCAAGAGAAGCTGACGCTCGACGACCAAGTGGGACGCTACTGTCGTCGACTCGTTGGCCAGGGCTTTTTCTACTTCAGCGAGGAGTCCCTGTCCACGCTTCCCATCAGCTGGTACGCAAGGGCCGACCTCGACCCAGTGATTAGGGACGAGCTTTACACAAGGTGCGAACATGATCCCTCGGTGATAGAAACACTCACAGGGTCTCTTAGGCATTCGACTAAGACGACTCGGAGGCGAAAGCCGTCTTCTCAGTCGACGTATTGACCCTTCCCGAAAGCTTTCTTCACCTAACGTGGTTTTGCATTGCATCCGTGAAGCGACGATGTCATGTGATGACGTCATAACGTGACGTGACGTAATGATGACGTCACATAACGTATGATGATTTTTTTTCACATCACTCGTGTTGGCGCTGACGTGTCAATTTTCGCGTTTTATAAGGCATCTAAGGTAGAGGTGTGCGAATAGTGAATTTTAGGACCGAATCGAATACGAATCGAATGCCATTCGAATAGCTTTCTAATAGTAAGGCAACCATTTTCAAAGCAGCCCTAGAACGGTAATGTGACCATTTCAGAAACAGCCCAAGAATTGCACAACATTTTATTTGAAAGAAATATTCACAAGCTTTAACAAAGGAACGTAACGATCTCTTTTAACAGACAAAAAATACTACAGTTATATAAACTGAGGCAAGCTCGTACACAGCATGTTACTAGAGCCTAAGAAATACTTTATAACTGCACGTTGAAATATTGCAGTGACTACAGTATTCAAGGTGGCACTTTGTCAACACCTTTTGAATAAAATTATATGCAAATATTAAACGATATTCATGAGTCAACATCATCATGATGAAGATAGTGGATTGATGACTCTGTCGCTTCGGCGACACTAGAGTTTTAAGGAAAAACACCTTTATCCTGTGATCAGTATACTGTCGATAGTCCCGATAAGCTTGAGCTGCATGCATCTAGGTAATTCGAGAATTAAAACAAGAAATGTTACAAGAAGTGCGATTCGAGTATCGAATCGAAAAGAATGCTATTCGATTCTTTATTCAAAATTTTCGAGTATTCGCACACCCCTAACGCTTTCGCCTTAAAATAAAAGAAAATTCGGCAGATACCACGTACCGTGGGAATCGATGCTATGCGAAGCATGTGCGGGATGGTGACTGTGGCAAAATGTTTCACATTGAGCAAAACGTTATGGAATGACGCTAGAGAAATATGGAAGTGGTATACGCACACTCATATGTTGAAGAGTCGCATATGTATTACATAACCAGTGGTTTACAGTTGCGTAACAAGGCAACAGTAACATGGGTGTTACCAACACCACACGCGGTAAGCTGATATGTAGTGCTTATATTCTTCAATACTGGATAGCGATCATCCGAACAGGACAAAGAAGGAACAAAGATGCACAGGACAGGCGTTACTCGCAGCTAAGCTTCATTCAGGAAAGTTTCCCTAGATATATATACACAGCCGAGTGACACGCGCAGGCGCACTGCACGTACGTTACAGTCACAGTTACAGTGTTCTGCTTATACTTGTCCGTTATGACGGAGAACGCACACACGTTTCACGAATCCGTGTGCATGTGTATAAGGAGTTCTTGAAAGTTCTTGAACAAGGCCATCATCACAGTAATCAGTGAGCACCAGCAGCTGGACCGGACTTGTTAATCGGATTCGTTCGTGATCGCGGCGATGAGAAGTCTACGTGCGAAGTATAGTGCAGCTGGTGGTAATCCTGGATGCCTCTTACGATGAAATGATCTTAGATGCCTCCTGTCGTGGACGTGGCAGCGAGGTCTTCTGATGCCCTGTCCACATCCAATCCGTCTTTCACGCAGTATAAGGACCAAGCGTTGTTGGGTCTTGATAAATCAATGTTGAAGTCACCGGTAAATATGCGAGGCCTGGTTCTCTCAGCAGATTTATTGTAGGAAGCATTGACACAGGTTTCTGCGTAATCCACGTGGTCCACGTTGCGGACCACGTGGACGAGTGGATGGTATTTGAGCGCCTTCCAGGGGTGTTCTGTCTTCAGTTTCCTCACTTTCCTTGCGTCCGCCGCGGTGGTGTAGCGGTTAAGGTGCTCGGCTGCTGAACCGAAGGGCGCAGGTTCGATCCCAGCCGCGGCGGTCACATTTCGATGGAGGCAAAATGCTAGATGCTCGTGTTCTGTGCGACCTCGGTAAACGTTAAAAAATACCCAATGGTCAAAATTTCCGGAGCTCCTCGCTACGGCGTCTCTGATAATCATATCGTGGTTTTGGGACATGAAACCCCAACAATTATTATTATTATTACTTTCCTTGCGTGCCAATGCGTGTGTTCGCGGTTACTGTGTTGGTTGAGACTCTGTATCACCTGTGGCACATACCCGCATAACATTAACCCTTGGTTTACGGGTATGTGCCACACGTGACTGAGAGAAAGGGTTTCATGACTTCCAGAACAGGTATTTTGCGTTATTCATGTCATGACCAGTGAATCGTGCTCGTCATACACTGATCCCCTGCTATGCCAATTTTTGTATATTACAAGTTATGGAGACGACCAGGAGAGCGCCCAGAGGTAGGCGGCTAGATAGATAGATAGATAGATAGATAGATAGATAGATAGATAGATAGATAGATAGATAGATAGATAGATAGATAGATAGATAGATAGATAGATAGATAGATAGATAGATAGATAGATAGATAGAAACAGCCAAAGTGCCTAAGGTTCTCTAAGAAATGCTTCGCATTTAAAGGACACCGACTACCAAAGAATACGAAAAGAACGTTCCAGCTTCTCTGACGCGAGCTTATTCCCAATCAATCTGAACAAGGTTCCAGTGCGGGGAAGCCAGTGGCGTAGTCAGGGGGTGGCACACCGGACCCGTGGTCGGTTCAGTTTATTTTCTCATAAAGATGAGGTCGTTTCAGTTTATTTTCTTAAAGGCCCATTTATCAGGGGTGGGGTGGGGCACATCATATGCAACGGATACTTCAACGTAATAAATAATGGAACATTTGAAAGAAGGTAGATACACTGCACAAGCAAATACTCGCTTTAGATGAGGAAATCACGCAGAAAGGTCAATTAATTTGGCAAAACAGAGGAAAGGTAAACAATGAACATATGGTGACCATTTGTAGCTAGAACATGGTGAGGAAGGACGTTCCAATCTGGCGCTGTCCGTGGCCGATCCCCCGTGGTGGGTAGTGCCATTCCTCTAAAAACAACCAACCAAGCAACCAATCGAGGGAAAAATGAAGCAGAGAAAGTATTTGTTGTGGACATTCTTGGAAACATTTCGGCGCGCGCACAAAAGACGGAAACGAAAGGCGAGAAGACAAACGGGCGCGAACTCACAACTAAGTTTATTGAAGGAAGTACACGAAATATATAACCCAGGGTAGCTCAAGAGCGCATGTGCGTAAAAAGAATCAAACAAACAAACAAGCAAAACATAAGGAAACATAAGAAAAAATACATCATGACAGTAATATTGCAGAAGTAACTACATCGTGCAGCAGATTTTAAAAGTCAAGTGCTACTCAAAAAGGTGAACTCCTTGTCAGTTAGTACAATCGATGGGTTGCTTACGCATTTATCAGCACACCTTCTAATGTGGAAAGCTTCAACTATTTCCCGAGTTATCTTGTCTTTATGATAAAACAAAATGTTAGTATCACACCACACAGGATGACATTGGCAGTTCCTGCAATGCTCGGCTAGATGGGAGTTATTACTATTATCCAATGACTTCATATGTTCATTAAGGCGAGTGTTGACGCATCGGCCAGTCTGACCTATATACACCTATATACACTCACATAGTTGTGAGTTCGCGCCCGTTTGTCTTCTCGCCTTTCGTTTCCGTCTTTTGTGCGCGCGCCGAAATGTTTCCAAGAATGTCCTCAAACCAACTCGCCCAGCTCTCCATACTATTATATTTGTTGTGAATGTGGTTTTAAAACTTGGACCCTTCCGCCGCGGTGGTACAGCGGTTACGGTGCTCGGCTTCTGGCTCAAAAGTCATGGGTTCTATCCCGACCGCAGTGGTCACATTTCGATGGTGGCCAAATGCTAGCGGCCCGTGTACTCAGATTTAGGTGCACGTTAAAGAACCCCAGGTGGTCGAAATTTCCGTAGCGCTCCACTACGGCGTGCCTCATGATCATATCGCGGTTTCGACACGTAAAACCCCAGATACTATAATTAAAACTTGAAGCGGTCGACCAGTGTGTTGTGATACTCCTGCGGTTGGCGTGATGTACAGCATGGGATTAAGTGAACTGTAGAAAAGTTCATATAAAGATGAGGGCAGCCGGCACTAGTGGTGCAAGGCCTGACCAACAGTGGAGTTTGTGGCCGACCGAGATTATTAGCAAGGTCTTAATTAGCGTGACATTAATTTAAAATGCTCATAATTAGCACAGTGTTAATTAGTATCGTCTTAATTAGAACGACCTTAATTAGCAAGGCCCTCTCTGTTCCTTTCACACTGCATCTTTCTTTTCCGTTTATCTGTTCTGTTTTGTGTTTAGAACAAATTGTGAACGCTTTAGAGTACTATATGCACTCTACTATGGGAAAACAATAAGCTGTCCCGGTAAACAGCTTCACTGCACCATATGGGCTTTTCTTCTGTTTTCTTCAGAAGGCACACTCATTGAAGAATAGCCCACATTGCACATCCATCGTGTCAGCTGTCAATCTCAATGGGTGTGCTGGCCACAGGCCTTACTATACGCCAAATTACTAGACGATGCAGAAAAATGTGTTATAACTACCCTCGTTTCTCGAATGTATGTCGACAAGAACAAACTGTCTTTGTTTATAGTCAATCCTAAGATGAAGAAGAGAACGACGAGAGCGCGCGCCGGCCGCGTTATTGCGTTGCACGTGCTAGGCGCAGCTTAGTTTTCTGGTCACGCGAAACGGCGGAACAAAAATCTTCGCTGTTAAAAGTCCAAGGTGGGCGATCGTGCGGCGGTTGAAGAGCGACAATAACTCAAATTTCGCTTTTAGGGCTGATACGTTTCCGTCATATTAGTAGGATGAAATGCGCCAAAATATAAGCTAAAGGTAGCCAGAAAGTAGCCATGGCGCCAACCTCAAATATTCACCGCCAAACGGCGTCGTAAACTAGCCAATTTGGCGCTAAGTAGCCACCAATAAGGGCAACCCTGGCGGTGATCATCTGCACAGTGAAAAAAAAGCATGTTAGGTGTCGGCGTTGCGGCACAGCTAGCGAGTGGAAGGCGACGAGTTAATCATGAACACTATCGATTTCTGGATGCCAACAGTAACCTCATACTTTTCATCATATGCTCAGGCTGAAATCTCGTACGCCAACTGAAATCTCATACTAATACCTCTCGTACTTTTTTATCCAAACTCAGCTCATAAACGTGCACAACTATCGCCGGCAACAACTTAAAAAGTCACTGAAGCCCTGCCCAGATGTCCGAAGCGCGGCAGCTGATCGCCTCCGCGAATAAACAAATAGCCCCCCTCAGGCACAGGGCAATGTTCTTCGAAGGTGCAGTCACCGGCCGTCCGGCTCATTACGTCAGTCCAGAGTGCACGCCCATTGGTGCAGGCTTGTGTACATCCGCCTTTGAGAAAGAAATGCTGCAGACTTCTAAGGTTATCACTGTGAAGGGTTCCAGAACGTTGCGACGCGAGACACGCACAGTCAATCTCACAAAACTGTAATTTCACCATGTAGTGCACGTGTTAAGGGGTGGTTAAAAATAGAAATAAAAGGGGGAGCATGTTATACTGAATGTTTGCATGATTACTGCTGTTGGTTCTTTACGCATGCATGGCGGTGTTCCAGGAAATACCTTCTTTTAATAAACTTCAGTTGTAAGTCCACCCTTTGTCCTGTGCATCTCTCTTCTTGTGCTCGCTTCATAACGTGCTGGAATCGTTAACATTGTCATCAAGTACCAACTGACCCAGAAAAACACAATTCTAAAGTTGTACCCGACTGTAGAAGCGATCCCTATTTTTTACTTCTTGTATCAGCCCACAGCCACCTGCTAGCCATAGCTGTATAGCATCAGTATTGTGTTTCGTTTTTCATAAGCGTCTGCTGTGTTCGGAATGGTAGCCACGGTGATCTGTTCGTATACGCGCAGGCTCATGTGGTATGTGGACAGTGGACTCCTGGTTAAGCTGCGTCAGGAGACATCCCCGTTGGGCGAGGAGTGCCTGCTGCGCATGAGCGACAAATCGGACCTTCAGCACCGCACTCTTCTTCTCGACGACCTCCAGCCGCTCTTCCTGTTGGCACTCCTGCTCCTGCAATTCGCCACCATTGTGTTCCTGGCTGAGCTGCTGATTGCGGCCTTTCACAAAAGACGGCCTCCGCGTCACTCTCTATTCCTAAATGGCCGCCGTGTGCTTCAAGACCGGCATTCTCGTTAAAATCTAAACACTAGCTTGAAAACCAACTCTAGAAGTAAAGCTGATGGCGAACACTGATTACACTGCATGTTCGAAAGCACCGTGAGGCTTGGAAATGGATTTACGCATTTTTCCTATCACCAAGCAAGTGTCTATACGTGACGTAGGCACGAAGTTGTGCACAGTCCTACACATGCACAAGCATAGCGTTGTACGCCCCCTTCAACGGTGGCTATATAATCTTGGGTTTCCCGGAATAAAGGTACTTTTCCACACCCGCATCCGACTCGTGAGTATTACACGGTGGCAGACGGTGGCAGTGGCAGACATTTAAAGGTGAACGGGTGAACATTCTGTCGAATGTTCACCTTTAAATGGCCAGCAATAGCAAAGCTAGCGTGTAGCAGGCATTCCTGGGCGGCTTGCAGCTTTAAGGAACCTTTGGCATGCCGGTCACGGCCAACATCAGTCAACAACAGCAGTCACGGTACCCAGTGCTCCATGGGAAACAACGCGTCTCCCACACTATTGCCACGCCCGAGGGCTCTGGACACCACAGGGGACGTTTGGCAGAGCTGGACAACAGGAAGGCAAGGGTTCGACCAGTGCGCCACGGCTACTTACCTTGGTCAACGACCGAAAGAGGTACAAGCCGCAACTTTTCTTATGGTCATTGGAGAAGACGAGCTGCACGTATGCTCTCCAACCACTTGGAAAGGATATGCGCGAGACTTATAACACTATTGTCTTTGATGAAAAGGAACAAAAGTCAGGCATCAGTCTTTTAGTTCGAAGATTTCTACAAGCCGTCCTTGCACCTAGCAAATCATGAGCTCAGTTTTTGGCCTCGTAACTATAAAAAAGGCGAAAACTAACGAATATGGCTAACCGAACAAAGAATACTGACAGGGGCGTAGGCAGAATTTTTTTCCGGGGAGGGGGGGGGGGTGGCTCAGCGATACTTTATGTATGCTCATGCGTGCGTTTGTAAGTGTGCGTGTATATATATGCAAGCAAAATTGAAAATTTTCGGGAGGGGGTGGGGGGTCGAACCCCCTCCCCTGTCTACGCCCCTGAATACTGGTGAAGAGCTGCGAGTTAGCTGCAAAGCAGGAGCGCATGCGGAGGAGCAGAATAATCCTCTTCGTAAATGCTAAGAAAACATTGAGGAGTCTGCGAAGGTGGACGACCACCCTATCTGCCAAACGCTAAGCAGCTTCTGCTTAGCGTTTGACAGAGAGGTGACGTAATTCCACACTCGCAGCCTTGGCTTCAAGTGGCTCTTGCCGAGGCTCCCAGGTATTACACGCACAAAGTGGACGGGCAAGCGCCTTCCGTCGTAGCTATATTAGTAGAGCATCGGACTCGTAATTCGAAGGTTGTGGATTCCGTTGCCACCGACGGAAAGGGTTGTTTTTAGTCTACATTAATTCATTTCAACTGACGTCATAATTGCTACAATACAGTTAGAATAAACAAAAAATAATGAGTCCTATGTTTTCCTTGGCTTAACTGTCTGATCGATTCATTTGGTTATGTCCGACAAATAAACGAGCCCCTCGAACAATTCCTCTTTTTTCGTAATTTTCTCTGTAAAAAGACATAAGCCTGAGAGGCTGTTTAGGTCTGATGTGACTGAGAGGGGCACTTGGCAGCATCAGGTTAGTTGCTTCTTGCAACTAATAAATAAGCTTCAGAACCGCTTGCCACAACAAATGCCGCTACAACAACAGTGCCACAACAAACTCAGTCATGGTGACGGATTTTTTAGTAGCGGAAGTGCTTTTGGCTATGCTTTCCGTATACTGATATCGAGGCCTTATTTTATTCTGTTCTCCAAAATCAAATTCCCTGCGTTATAGAATGTATTAATAATGATGGAAGCACTGATCTTATGAATTCTTGCGGTTTGCCGATTCAGAATTTTTCGAAAATGCTTGAATTTTACCTGAGTAGTACATTTGTTTATTTTAATGACTTGCTATATATGCGCAGCACAAGGACATTTCCACGGGGTCATGTGTAGCTCCTGTGCTATGTAATATCTGTGAATCTGTGAATCCTGTGAATATTATAACCTGTGAATATTACAACTGCAGATTCCTTCGCTTTTATGCAGTCGGTGAGCCCTCGAAGCAAATCATCACAGACAAACTGACAAAAGTTACGGGGGGTGCTTAGAGTATTCTAATAATAATTGTTGGGGTTTTACGTCCCAAAACCACGATGTGATTATGAGGGATGTCATATAGTGGAGGTCTCCAGAAATTTCGACCACCTGGGGTTCTTTAACATGCGCCTAAACCTCAGTACGCTTGCCTCAAGCATGTTCGCCTCCATCGAAAATGCGGCCGCCGCGGCCGGGATTTGATTCCGCGACCTTCGGGTCAGCAGTCGAGTACCACAACCACCTGACCACCGTGGCGGGTAGAACTCTCTAAGAATGTGAAGGTGAAGGCCTGGTTGTACTCGTGGCGATGTGCAATACAGCTCTTGGCCCAGTAGAGCTCCGGAGATGCGACAGCAGCGCATTGAACCCACCGCCAAGCGAAAAGAATCAACCAAGTTGGGCCTGAACCCGACTAGAACCTAATGCAACTCGCGTATGTTTGGCAGGGCCTTCACCGCAGGACTGGTGTGGAGCACGCGCCTCAACCTTCTCCACAGCTTATATGAAGACTCCAGGCGCATTTTACCATTGACGTCGACGTCGCCGGGATGTTCTGTATAAAGTAATAATCGACGACATTTGTGCGAGTGAAAGCGAGGGCTGCCGGCGATTGCTGCTCAAGCGGAGAGGAAACGCGTGGGCCGTCTCCGTCGCGCGAGAGGCTCGTGGGCGGATGCCGGAGGGGGAGCTGCGTGTATGTGGCTGGCACTGCGTAGTTTGACCTGCCAGGCGTGGTCGCCCACGGTATCGGTAGATGGGATCATACCTTTGTACATGTTGTGTTCTCACCGCTTGGTTTGGTATAGGTGAGAGACAGCACTAAGGTCGCTTCGCTCGCTGCAGTAACCACGTTTCTTTGCGCCAACGTTTTGTTGAGCTACGACAGGTCGCATGCAAAACGAGTGAGCTGCAAGCCTTACTTCGTACATCCCAATTTGTTGCTATTGCATGTCCTTGCGGCAAAACTGCGACATTTCTTTTTTAACACGAAAGTGTTTTATGCCGGGTTCCACCAAGTACATCCGTCACGGATATGACGTTGATAAAATGGACGCCAATGGGCGAGAAAGAAAAAAACCAAGAAAAAGATCCCCCGCTGGGAATCGAACCCACGACCCTGCCGCCGCGACGGCAAGCGCCCGACGCCCTACTGACGGACACGGCGCGAACGCGCCTTATATCTTTCACACATTCTCTTTCGCACGGTGCTCTCTGTTGGCGGTGTAGGTAGGCGGGGCGGAGCGGGGCGGTGCCACCGTCTGTGAGAGGTGAAAAGAAGTAATGCTTCACGATTGACACTTACTAGCGCTTACTCCGAGATTGCGCGCGATATCGGAGGTCACGGTTAAAGCGTCTCGATACCAGCGAGGTACACTGGCCGCGCTGGCGTCGCCGAGGCACCCTTGACGTAGTTACGTTGGTTACGTTCTTTGCCTTTCGCTTCGTGTTAGCGTGCGTCGGCTCATCGGAGTAGTGCAGCTTCCACATGCACCAACGGAATTTCTCCGCCGCCGACTGCTTCGATTGCGAGAGCACCGACTAACAAAACTGCTGCAATACGCGTTGCAGAAAGGACGCGATTTCGACGGGCGAATGCCGTGCCTTGGTGGAGCGAGAGGCCAGCGGGACGCACGCGTTTTCGGCTCAGGCTATGCACCTCTACCTCCCGTGTTGCTGAAGCGTAGTGTGTGGTAGTGTATGCATGAGCGCAGGCGTCGGTCACCCATTGCTAGAAAGCGCACACCGTGCCGTTTCTCTCCTTAATTGACGACGTTTTGAAGAAGTGCATACCGGGTACCAATGTTGATTATGAGCTTGTTGATATAATCCTTACGCGGGATTCACGATTCGCTGTGTCCAAATACTATATGTTCACAACGTCAGCTACCACAACGGTTTAATCATGATCATGGGCGTTAGTCGTCGCGATAGAGACATGCTGTCAACATGGGTGCGTCCACGTCAAACGGTGCTATAGCTGCCAAACACGAATAGACATTGTACAAGCTCTCATGTATCACTACACAATAAGCACTACTTCTGTGAAGACACGTTTCACTTTCGTGTTATACCGATTCCTATGACGGAGGGGTCAGCCATGTTTTTTTTCCCTTCACGCGACGCCGCAAGGACGACGTGGACGAAGTATACGCGCAGCTCGCACGATGGTTATCTAATTTTAGTAACATATTTGTTACACCTCACGAAACCTTGAAACTTAGACATTTAAGGCTTTCGTCTTGAAAACTTCACCACTTGAACATGAAATCAGGCAGAACTGCCAACATCAATTAAGTGTTGACACGCGATGTATAAGAATGAATAGCATAATGGAACATGGGCTGGGTCATTGAGCCTATCCGATCCACAGGTGTACATCGGATTACCTAAGTCCCTAGCAAATGGAAAGAGACGTCGAGGCCTTGCCTCACCGCCTCGACGTATCTTTCTGTTTGCTAGGGACTTAGGTAATCCAATGTACACCTGTGGATCGGATAGGCTCAATGACCCAGCCCATGTTCCATTATGCTATTCATTCTTATACATCGCGTGTCAACACTTAATTGATTTTGGCAGTTCTGCCTGATTTCACGTTCAAGTGGTGAAGTTTTCCAGACGAAAGAGACCTAAAGCCAGGTCGGCGAAAGCACTGCAGGACCATCAATAAAGTTGTTACCAACCAACGGAAAGAGACTGCATAGCGTGTATGTATATTTTTATATCGATAAAAAGAAGTGCTCAATCTAGGGAACACCAGTGTACCATAAAGTTGTACAAATATATGAGTATCGGCTGTACGGCACCGACATTAACGGACATTAAAGGAAACTTTCCTAGACACACAAAGATAAGAGAGGAATAATAATGATATATCGTGTTTTACATGCCAAGACCACGTTATATCATTATAAGGCACGCCGCAATAGAGGGCTCCGGGTAATTTTGACCACGTGGGGGTTATTGGACCTGCACTGACATCACACGCAGCACACGCGGGCCTCTATAGCATTTCACCTTCATCAAAATGCGACCGCAGCGGCCGGCATCTAACACGCGTCTTTCGGTTCAGCAGCCGAGCACCACTGCGCCACCATAGCGGCACGAGAGCGAAATGAATAAAGAAAACAATACGAGATTGGTGTGTGTACACTCGGCGTCCTCAGCCTGCAGTGGTGGAGCTGTGGCCCAGTGGCAGCAAACGTGACCGGAAGAAGGGATGTTCCGGCCCAGTAGGCCGGTTCCCCGATGTGTCTTCATTTGCAATGCTGTATAACAGGCACACTTAAAACACGCCCCACCGCCACCTCGTGTATGCTCATTCGTTTAATGGATTTCCGTCACGTCTCTCTCTCTCTCTCTCTAACGCGCACATACTTCAGCAAGCAGCGGTTTCAATTTCGAGCTCGACCAAGTAGCGGCAGCGTGTCACCCAGTTGGCTCGCCCTTCGACGTCGCGCGTAGTATTGCGAAGGCCCGTCACGTTTCATTCGGCACATTATGCGCACTGCACCGCTACAACAACCATCTGCGGTTCGGCCGTAGGGACACTTGCGCTGTTGGACTGTAGAGAGCTCCGATCTGACGTAATAAAGGGCTGCCGAACGGCTGCACGTTATTAGGGCGCGCTTATTCGTATCGGCTTCTTTTGCGCGCTCAACGCCCTTTGGTGTCGAGGGAGTGTGGCACGGAAACGCACGGGGTGTGTCCGTTGACACTGGAATAAAATTACCAGTTCATGAGTATGGTTAGCTTTATATAGTGTCAAAATACAAGACTGGAACTTCTTCGAACTCTGGTTTGACATTGTATAGCAGGGGCGTAGCCACAATTTTTTTTTTTTTTGGGGGGGGTCAACCATGCTTTATGTATATTCATGCGTGCGTTTGTATGTGCGCATGTATATACACGCAAGCAAAACTGAAAAATTTCGGGGGGATTTGAACACCCCTAACCCCCCCCCCCCCCCTGGCTACGCCCCTGTTGTATAGGTAAGGACACCGAAAAATTCCACGCAGAATCTCCTCTAGGCGTTGTCTAAGCGATGCGTAAGTGCTTTCTGCTAATCACTGCCCTTTCGTCGTTGTATGCTGCTCTGTTGAGGCCCAGACATATTACATGCGTAACTTCGCAGCTTCGAAATCGTGCATTATGGGTACTTTGCAACTGTACTTGCAGTATATAGGTGCTCTGCAGAGCCAATGGCACGTACAAATGTTCCTTCCCTCGCGGCATGGTTGAGCTGTCCACCGAGAAGCGATGCATGGAAGGCGAATGCGAAATCGCTCCAAACAGGGCCCGCTAACGCCATCGCATTCCACCATTAAGGGCGAAGCTTAAAGGGGCCCTGCAACACTTTTCCAAGTAGCCATGGAATGGCTTGGGCTTATTTCCTCGCGAATCGACCGCCGCAAAATTTTTCAGACTCCGTCCAGTACGAGCGGAGTTACAAAGATTTGTCGCACGCTGTAATTGCTTTCTCTCTTTTTTCGAACGGACGAAAGCACTGGAAGCTCAGCAGGGAGGGGTGGCACGGGGGAAGAAGGTACGTCACGCCACGGCCGGTCTGGAGGGACGCGCTTGCTTCCATCCTCCAGACCGGCCGAGAGCGCGCGCCTCCAGACCGGCAGTGGTCACGCGCGCCTCGTGACTTGAGTACATTTTCTTTTTTTTTTCTTCGAGCGCGCGGCGTACTTTCAGAGCGATCACGCGCGCGCGGGCAAGTGACGGCCGCAGTAGCTACAGAGCGCGCCATGTTCAAATCAACCAATGGCGTGACCAGTGGCAGTGACGCCGTGTTGGAGGGCCCTGCAACTACTGCAACACTTTTTCAGCGTGGTCAGAAAAGGCTGCCGATCAGTAGTCGAGGCTACCAAGAACACGCGAGCCAAACATTATTGGCCGCGAGATCGAGCGGAGTCGCCGCCTGGCGGCTACTGGCTGAAGCGCGCCTAGTGTGGATTGCTCCATGCGTCGTCTGCTAGCCGCGTTCTGTTTGCATGTGCGCGTACGCCATGCAGGGCCTCAAAAGGCCGTTTGTTCCGTTGCGTTGGTGCAACTTTAACTGCTCGTACGTATGCCTAACACGATGTAAAGAAGCAGTTGGCCTTGATCGGCTGCATATGTACTGTAATAAGATCAGTGAGTGCACTTGTCGAGAGTGCTGTGTGTGGTCGTCGTACCGTCCGTTCACGAGAGTCATATCAGTGTAGGTGCCGCTCTGTGGTTCAAGCGCATTGCAAAGTGCACTTGGCGTTGTCCTAAAGATGAGAAGTATTAAATCTCATGTGAATATAGCCTTTTAGCGGCTCGGTGGTTAAAAAAAAAGGCTCTCATGCACTTGCGCGTTGTGGTTAGGTGTATAACTTCGGGACTGTCGTTTATAGGTTACACGACGAGCTTTAGTTGTGTACGGTCCTGGTCCCACTGCAGAGAAATATTTCTGTCAAGCACGTCTGACACTTCGGTGCTTAAATTGTCCCCTAGACAGAACAGAAAATGGAATGACACGGAAATCGCAAAACTGAGTTGCCTTGCGCTCTTATAACTTGTGGCGAAATGTATACAAAGACACCCGTGTACTTGCGAGGATAGCTTATGCCTGTCAAATTTGCGCTTTGGCAAGTTCAGTGTCGGAAGTGCGTCAGGCCTCAATCTCTTCCGCGAAAACCCTTTAAAAAAAAAGAGACCGAGCGAGAAAAATATATTCATCAAGATCAGCAGTGGCGATAAACTCGCTCGCGTATTTTCATCGCTTACGTGGCGAGTGAGGGCTCATAAAACGATATCCTTTACTATGCACCAGATCATGCATACACACTTGCCGCGTTTCGGTGCCCGTACTTGCCCTGCAGAATACTGAGAACTGTTCTCGCGGCCGTATAAACACAATGGAACATGTGCGAACTTCGTTTAAACAGACTCATAGCCAAGCGCGAACAAACTTTGCATTCACAGCGCAGACGGTACTCGAATGACAAAGAATAAATTCCATGAATTAATTTTCTTCTTTCTCGATTGATTCTCGCTTAATTTTCCTGCGGAAGTGTAGGAAAATCAAAGCACAGGGCAGCTTCCCCGAGCATTCCCTTACTGCGACCGTCTTCACGCTCGTAGTGCACAGCTGCAACAAGCATATAAATGCACACATTAGCAAAGTTATCGCTGACTACTCACCATTCTTTCTCGTCTGCGAATGCGAATGCACCGTGGTCGAAGTGCTTGCTGCACACCGTCGCGTACTTGGAAGGCGTCCTGCCGTTACGAAGCCTAACGAGCCACAGTCGGCGACGTTCCGCGTCGGTGGGATAAAAATGGAAGCTTATCCCTGGCTCTGTGGAGTATGTGCGGCATTGTGGCACCGAACAAAACCTCACCATCGATAACGAAGAGTTTTCTGCGGGTACGGAACACAAAATCACGATGTGAAAACAGAAGCCCCGTGCACTTCTACACACACCACACGAAACCAGTATCCACACTAGCGGGGTGACGGTGCTGCCACCTATAGGTCGATCTCGCCGCGAATAGCGCAGCACGCGGCCTGGGATTTACTATAAATTCTCAAAGTCAACTAAAAATCGCTTCCTCTTATCTCGACAAATTATGCTATTTACTCAATATCACTGCGTCACTGACCCAAGTTCCACGCCATTGGCTGATTTGAACATGGCGCGCTCGGTAGTTACTGCGGTCGCCGCGGGAGACGGCCACTTGCCCGCGCGCGCCGCGATCGCACTGAAAGTACATCGCGCGTTCGAAAAAAAAAAAGAAAGAAAAAGTGCTCAAGGTCATGAGGTGTGCGTGACGTACCTTCTTCCCCCGTGCCATCCCTCCCTGTTTAGCTTCCAGCACTTTCGTCGGGCCGAGAGAAGAGAGAACCGTGTACTTAAATTTAGGTTTAAGAACCCCGGGTGGTCGAAATTTCCGGAGCCCTCCGCAACGGCGTCCCTCATAATCATATCGTGGTTTTGGGACGTTAAACCACAGATATTATTAAAGAGAGAAAGCAGTTACAGTGTGCGACACAAATTTTTGCGCCGGTCGATTCGTGAGGCAATAACTTCCCTTAGTGAAGTCATTCCATGGCTACTTGGAAAAGCGTTGCAGGACCCCTTTAAGCGTCCTTACAATTATTGACGTGTAAGCGTACAGCTAGTCGCCCAGCATACACTAAATAGAAGCTCGTGGAAATGCAGGGGGGGGGGGTACAGGTGTGAATAAACCATCATCGTGACATCATCGTGACATTAGCAAACACTGACATGCTACTTCGCGTCAATGGCAGTAAAAACGCCAGGCATAGTTCTGTGAAGAATCCTGAATTTATTTCTTAAGACATTCAGAGACCACGCTAATCATCCTGAGATTACATGGGTTGCTCGCATTTTATGCATTATTATGCCAAATATTTAGTGAAGCGTCTGTAATGCTGTTGGCCTAAGCCGTACTATAGCGAAGGTTGCGCGAGTAACCGTGTGGTCTTCACAAATGATAAGCGGTTTCCCAGCCGTCGAGGTGGACGTCTCACAAGGTTTTCAACATTTCGAGATGATAGGCAACTAACGTTCGAGCAGTGCTGGCGTTCTGAGAAGTGCCACTCCGCCTTATCAATATTCTGGTCGTGTTTTCCCGTCGGCTTCAATCTAATCTCGGGATAGAGTAAAGGGGCATAAACATATGTCAAGTGTTTCTTGGCTATCTTCAGTTGCAAACTCGGAAAAAAATGTCAGTGCTGGTTCCCCCAACAAAGAGAATTTGCGTGAATGCTCCGAGTAATAGCGCTTACTCTTTTTTGTGACGCCAAGCACGCCTCGAGTGTTTCAGACAGTTGACTTTCCCATAGAGTTGGCCTTCCCATTTGTGTCGCTTTTTTTAGGTCGCGAATTTCAATGTCCTAGTAAATTTCATCAAGGATTCGGACATCGCTGCTCAGGCAAACGCAATGTTTTATGCGGTATGTACGAACCTTTGACTCTCAGTGTGAGTAGTTTACATTAGCCTAGAAAAAGCAATTGCGGTTCAAGCGGAAACCAGCTAGCACGACTGTATTCCACAGCTGAAGGGCAGGCGCTTCTGTGGGCGGAACTTAATTTTTTTTTCAGTTGTAACCAAGTACAGAAGTCTGGTGGTAGCGGCCTTGAAAGAACCGAAAGGAAAAGCCACTCAAACAGCAGGTACGGAGCAACCAGGTAGCGTCGCTAACACAAACGTGAGGTAACAGTGTGTACATACATTAATAGTACACTTACTCCCTGGCAGGTCCGTCCCCCAAGGCCTCGCGTTAATTCGATAAAATTGTTCTCATTATCCTAAGTAAAGAGTTCCATTTGGCTGATCCGCAACCACCTACTTATGCAACCCGCAGCTCCACCGTCCGTTCTCATCGAAATCGCCTCCCTACCATGCCCTGCCTCCCCACGACACCCGCGCTGCTTCCGTTTTGTTTTTGTTTTTTTTTTCTCTCTCTCTGTTTGCAGCTCATTAATTCTACTTGCACGTTCATGTGTTTGTGGCATTTTGTTTCCCTCTTAATCGGTATAACCTACGATTTTGCGAATTTGTTGTTAGTTTGTTCTTGACACACTGCCCTCTAGGTCCCCTCCCTTCGGGGAGGCTTTGTTGGTTGGCCAATGACCTTGCGGGAAAGGAGGAGGCGAGATGTGAGAGAGCGAGGGTCGCCTGCACACCGAGCGGCGAACACGGCCTCAGAGGAAAGAATGGAATCGTCGCCTCCAGACACTCGACCGGAGCTCGGCACCGGCTACGAAGTCCTCGACCATTTGCAGGTAATTTTCTTTCATAAATATGTGCTCGTAAAGGGGCGCTAAAGATAAAGATGACTTTTCCCTCATCGGTATGTTTCCATTTCACAATACCAGAAGCACGGCTCTTGCCGCCAGAAGACGCGCACAAAGGAAATGCGGGTGGCCACCTTGAAGTTCCCTCGCCAACTCGCTGTGACGTCACAGGTCTTGATGGCTTCTAATAGGGTCTACATAGTTCTTAATCGGTAAAAATGAAGTACATCGTCTTCTGAGGGAGCCGGAGGCTTACTGTGTCAAGTTTCATAAAATTTTCTTGGCTCGATGCGGCCAAAACGTGAAAAAAAAAAGGATTTGAAAGCTCTGACGTCGCGTTGACGTTCATGTGCAGAGATTTCGGCGCGAAATTTCAGAAATGAATCTCTGACTTTCATTTTCACTTCTATTATTAAACCTATGATGGTGAAATTAACGATAGTAGAGTTTCCAAAGAATAATCTATGCGTTTAAATTGATTCATTATTTCACTTTAGTTATTCATTATTCCACACATTATGGCACGCGCAACCAGGTGCGCATACTTGTCTTCTCTTTTACTTATGGTACATTCGACTGGTCGTTTGAGAGCGATCTGACTTTGTTTATAAGTGTTAAATTCAACAGCTTTAAAGCTCTCCAACAAGAATAAACAGGTATGCAAGTCATGTTTCTCCGTCCTGATCATATTTTGACCCGATAATGTTAGTAGCAATGGTTAGTTGCTATTTTACGTAATTTTTTCAGCGTCTGCGGAACGCTCGAAAACGACCAGTCGAATGTAGCATTAGTCTTTGGGCATGCTAACCTCCCTGGCTAACCTCCCTGTCTTTCCGCTTGTTTCTTCCTTCCAGTTTAAGGGAGCCAGCCCAAAATTGAGGACAAGAATGCGCACCTGATTGCGCATGCCATAATGTGTGGATGTGAGGCACGATTTTCTCAGTGTGCTTCTTGTTAGAAGCACAAGAAGGACAGCACGTGAGCTTTTAGAGGCTTTCTTCATTGAAAAGGATGCGCACCACTGTATTTGCGCACCATCGCTGTCTTTGTTTCCCGGTGAAATTCAATTTATCAATTCTTGGCTGCGAAAAAAAAGTATGATTTTGATGATATGTGCAGTTGGCTTCGCTGGTGTCAATGCGTGCACGTGTCACATGATTCAAGCATTCGTGCGATAAATAATTAGTTGGAAGCGAGCGCTGTACGTGTTTGGTGCCTCAATGCACGGACGTGCTATGTATTTGCGCGCAAATATTTTTGAAAAAGACATTTGTAGATTCCGTTTTTCCCAGAGGAAAATGCGGCCACTACCGTTTGCCTTCGTGGGAGACTGTTTAACATGGTGTTTAAAACCTGGTGGCACACGATTAACGCATGGGAGGCTCAGACGTTGCCGGCTATGTATGACAGGCTAATCCTACCTGCTGCCACACCACCATCACCCCTTACGAAGGGAACGCCTTGTTTAATTCAGCCTAATTGAACGTCGATATGCGACGAACTGCGTTTCTGCTGAGACTCGCGGTATTGACACATCTGGAACGGCTGAGATAATAACAAGAAAATCAACGTGTACGTGCTTTTTTACACGATATAAAAGACCAGCAGATGCCAACAAATTGCTTTGCGGTCAAAGTGCAGTCTTGTCTTGTTCATATTTCCCAGCCGCATTTCAGCAGACAGATACAGAGAAGTCTCGTTTTCTTTGTTTGCAGAGGGTCATCACTAAAACGCCAGGGGCAGAAAGCTTGATTCTGAATATCTTGGGTGATGATCCCTTCGAAAGTGGTATGTTGCACACAACTTCTCGCAATTTCACTGCTGTCTGCTTTCAAGTCAGTGTTTACTGCGTAGTCATTGGGGAATACAGCACGAAGACGACAGCAGATCAAGTTCTGTGCAGTCTCGTTCTTTTTTTTTTTTCGTGCCGTCCTGAAGGACCCGGTCCTGAAAGTTCTAAGACCATCCTCCCAAAATACCATCGCACGATTTCGAATTTTTTCTATTCGAGGGGAACATACAAAATCTTCTGTTCTAAACGGTGCAGATTTTCAGCACCTTATGCTTCCGTGGTATAGCTCATCGTGTGGCACAAGACAATTTGAAGTTACATTAACTAAACTGCGATGCAGAATGCAGTCTCTAAATTTTTATTTGCACAGGCCTGGTTTCGTTCCTTCCCCTCGATGCTTCTATTGTATACAAGCAGAAACCATAGAGCATTTTTTCACACAATGCCGCAGGTATCAAAATCTAAGGCAAAAATTTCTCGAACCACCTTTCCGAAAACTTGGGCTTGAGCTTTCCGTAACGGCATTACTCTTCCTGGGGGCGTCGGCATTGCGTCACTGCAACAGGGACATATGTGATGCGGTATTTAATTATATGAGACAATCAAAGAGACTGCCATGCTAATATTTAAGTACATATCATTATTTTATTTATTTATTTATTTCATTTATCTTTACTTATTTGTTTCATTCTTTTATTTGACTCTTTCTCTCACTCTTTTTTCTTTAGCATTTAATAAAAAACCGTAAACAGAATTGATATTTTCGCTTGTCTACAAATGATATTTTTAGGATTTTAATGGCCGATCCTCTCGGAACCAACCAACTTTCGATCAAGGATTACCAGCATGGATTACTCGCACACCCTTCCGAGTCACATTTTGGACCACACTGCTGGACAGCGGTTGCACAATAAATGGCTCAGGCTGCAGACTCTCCAGGGGCGCACATTTGCGTGAAAGAGCGATCAACGACAATTTCTTCGGCATTCTTGTAAAACATTACTCCGAGTTTCATTCTTTACAGCGTCATGTGGCAACCTAGGTAGGGTTAATTGTGGCTCAGCTTACGGCTGCTGATAGCCGCTCATTTACAGACATCCTCTTTAACATGACAGGAGACGCGTAACCACAATACGTGAATGTATGCAGCATCCGAAGACTGCACGCAAAAAGAAAAATGAGTAAATGCATTTCTCAAAGATAACGGCTATCACGGGACGCATGTTCGTTTACGCTTTTTTTTTTTTTTTGCGCAAGGGGGTCGAGATTGTGCACACAACTGCGGTCACAGCAGCAGCAGCAGTGACAGCGCGACGACAGCAGAAAGCAGCGCCGGTGAAACATTTCTGGGTGAGTTGCAGGTGAGCTGTCTTTGAGTATATCAACGTAAGAAGTCTTTAGAAAAAGCTACCTGATATCATTATTACATGCGTAAACATTTTTACCCGCCATGTTTTGTTTTCACAGAGCATCTGGTACTCCAAGCTCGTCGAATGCCTCAAAGACACGGCCAAACAATTTGGACTACCGCTCAGCCGCAAGGTTCGTTTGGCATGATTGTTACACAGAATGTGGATGTATGCGGTTGTGAGACAAAAAACAGTGCACGTGGTTACTTTGCTTGTGCTTGGCTTGTCTGTCTCTTCCCTTGCACTTCTCTTTTTATCCACCTCTACGTTACCCCCGTGCAGTTCAGTCAACCGGAATGCCCTCTCTCCCTGCCTTTATATGCATCCTCCAGGGGCGTAGCCAGGGGGGAGGGGGGGGGTGTTCAAACCCTCGCAAATTTTCAATTTTGCTTGCGCGTATATACACGCACAGATACAAACGCGCACACGAACATACGTCAAACATGGTTGAACCCCCCCCCCCCCCCCCCCCGAATAAAACTTCTGGCTACGCCGCTAGCATCCTCTATATACTTCTCTTTCTTTACACTTCTCATTTTCCAACTACCCCCATTGCTTTCATCGGTGCGGGGTATAGAATACCTGTTTCACAGCGGGGCTGTTAGAACCTCGCTATTTGCTCCACCGCGTCGCGCGCAGCTTCGCCGAGTTGTGGGAGAGCGGATGCGAGGTGGACAGAGGTGGACAGAGGTGGTAGCGGAGCGGCGAGGGAGGCCGGAGCCAGGCGGGGAAAAGGCAAGCGGCGCGGTGGGCACACGTGGTGTGACGTCATTGCTTTCCGATAAAACCGCGCGCTCGCTTTGGCGGTTCCCTTTCTCGCTGCGGAAAAACAAGTCACGGGGCGTTTGCTTAGCAATACTTTCTTCAAAACAAATAGGATTTAGACAGGGTTGCTCAATATGGTTGGCTGATGTTGGTTTGGAAAGCCGAATTCGACTTGCAGGAAGGAGTATCTGGTCAGATTTCTGCGCTAGTTACATAAGATATTGCAAAAGCCTATGATAGTGTTGAACCCGGTATGTTGACTTCTAGATTAATGTGTTGCGATGTGCGAAATTACATTGTATCCTGTGTTCAGAAGTTCCTCTCCGAGAGAAAATCCTTTTGTTGTCACGAGGGGGGTTACGTCTGGCTCATACAAGCGAACAAGAGGTGTTCCGCAATGATCAGTTCTTTCCCCACTTTTATTTAATATAGCGTTAAAGAGCTCGTTTCGCAGAAATTCCGGTGTCGGCGTCGTCGTTGGTTTTGAGAGAAAAATCTGCGTTATATTGTCCGTGAGCGACAAATCGAAATAGAGGCAAATCAATAAAAATTGAAGAAAAAAAATCTTCGGCTCGAGTGTAAATAGAACCCAGGCCTACTGCGTGGCAAGCTGTCGTTTTACCGCATGGCCACGCCAGTGCTTGAAACTGTTCCGGGAAAAAACCCAGATTCGTGGATGCGCGTGTTGCCTTACGGAGGCGTAGTGGGCACTTAGACAATTGGTAAAAGGAAGAATTATGGCGTAGTGGGCACTTCGCAACTGTACTTGCAGCAGGCATTCTAGGATACTTTGAAAGGACCTATGTTACCCGCAGAGACGTTTCTCCTCTTGCGGCACGGTTGAAGTGTCCACCGAGAACCGAAGCCGGGCTGGCGATTGAGAAGGCGATGCAAGCGGGGCCCGATTAAGCTATTGCGTTCAGCTCTTGAAGGCGAAGCTCAAGAGTCCCCTAATTTTTATCATCTATCCCAATTCATCAAGATGTTCACATTTATGTCTCTGCCGACGATATCGCATTGTCCTCATCATCCCGAGGTGTCAATACTTTATACCAAATTTTGCAGTCTTATTTGGCTGAGCTTGAGGTCTACGGATTTTCTTTCTCGCTCAACGTTAGCAAATGGGGTGTACTTGTATTTCCATTATCAGGTGCCGTTTTCGTTTCACTTCCTTATCGAAACGGACAGATTCTGCAAGTGCCATCATTAAAATATCAGTGCATTGTTTATGCTGATAATTTAAATTGGCAACAGCAAATTGAATTAAACACTCGTAAAACAGAACGCGCCATGGGATTGTTGCGCCGGTTTTGTAATAAAAATTCAGGGATGCGTAGACCAACTTTACTTACGGTGCATAAACTTTGCGTGTGCCCCGTTTTGTAATTTCGTTGCCTTCTTTTTTTCGAATGTGCTGCTTACAAATTAAGACCTCTAATATTCTTAGAAAGGCAAGCGCTACGTCTGTGTCTTGGACTACCGATGTGCTGCTAATAACGTGCTGTATTTGGAAGCTCGAATCATGCCACTTGATGCTAGATTTAAACAGCTTACCATGCAGACATTTTTAAAGCTTTACGATGCGCTTCTCTCCCGTTCTCATGCAGTTTTCATCACATCTCCCGATTCTTTCTTTAAGCATTCGTGGCAACGTAGTCGAATGCCTCAAGTCATTTTCGTCGAGTCTCGGTTATCAGACCTACAAGTTTTTCTGCCGAGCTTAACTTCCAAGAAACCGTGTTCGTTGCAGCTTAATTTAGTTTTTGACGACATTTTTCCAAGCAATGCTAAGTTACATCCAAAGCGTATTCTCGATGGTCTGCTTCAGGATCATCTCGGTCAATTTCCTGCTTACCTTGTAATTTCTGCGGACGCAACGCAAAATCTCCAGAAGTCCGGAGTGGGCATCTTCTACCATCAGCTTAATTGGCCTTTTGCACTCAGACTGCCTGACTTCACATCAATATTTCTTGCAGAATTTCTGGCAGTCACATTGCCTGTTAGAAAACTAAATTCTCAGAAATCAAAAGTTACCATTATTACAGATGCCTTGTCTGTTTGTATACAATTTAACGTCCGCAAAGCAATCACATCAACCCGGGATATTTCCGAGCCATGTACCATGTTGCCTGTCAGAAGTACGGTTTATGTGGGTCTCCGGGCATGCTGGATTTTTCTTCTAAATGAAGCAGCTGACTCGCTCGCTACGGCATCTTTGGATGGTCCGGTGTTGCATGTAGTACGACATTTTTCTTTCATTACAGGAGAGAGACTCAAACGCCTGTTATGAAAAAAAAAACAATGAAACAGCTCACATGCAATTTGAGGAGCACTGGCAGTTCTCATGGAACACCACCAAATGCCTTTCACGTCAATGCGAGAACTCTTCTAGTTAATACTTAGCCTCATATTTGATGCAGGATTATGATGTCGCGGGATTTATGAGATTGTGTACAGTTCAGAAATCACCTTTAATCCTTCTTTCAAATCGCTGTTAAGCCTACAACGTTCCGTTACATAGAAGTTGATTAACGATCCATGAAGACTTCCATCCTCCCGTCACCTGTGGCCGATGAAAATCTCAGGCTTGCAAAATACTGCTGTAACTAAGGCAACAAAATTAGATACGCATAACTCGGTACACTCAATATGACAATTAACACTTCAGTGAGTTAATCAGTATCTGAAAATTTTTTAGCTATTCTTGTTGCCTTAGCGCAAAGTCCTGTGCGTGATGAGCGCTTCTTTTTATTCGTCCACACTAGCGCACCATTGGGGAACAAGAGCTAGTAGAATCCAGATGGTTTGACTTGGGAAGTGAAGAGATTGGTGAGCATTGTCTTAAGTCTTCTTACCCTCGTTTACTTGCCTTTCACATATTCTCCTTTTGTAAAGAAACTATTCGCTTTTGAATTCGTCACGTTAATTTTTTTTTTCGAAGGAGTGCGAACGTACAAGTACGAAACTGCTCTAAATGCACGGATCAAGGTTTCGTACGGAGCTTTCCGCCAAACTCCAGCAAAGTCTAAGAAAGGAAAAATAGACAACCACCCGTTTGTAGCACGAAGCCGCAAGGAAATCCATACGGATGTCTCAGAAAGAAAGCTTCCTATAGTTGCAGAAAAATTCGTCCTGGTCTGGAGATCGAACGCAGAACCAACGCCTTTCCGGCACTGTGGCTCTGCCAATTGAGCTAACCAGGAAGCTAGCAATTGGCAACGTGAGGGCGCATTCATCAACAACTCGGAGCACACGGACGCATATTATTGCAAATCAGTTCTGCTGAATCCCGCAAGGTGGCGGAAGGGTTAAGAAAGAGAAACTGGCAACTACCTGTTTGTGGCATTCGGGATTTGTTTGCGGGATTCAGCAGTACTGATCTCCAATAATATGCGTCCAGTAAAGTATCCGTGTCCATCGCTCATATAAAAAGCAAACCCGCAGTTTAATGTTTTAATGTCTGTTCTAGGCTGGAACCTAATACCAGACGTCTCAACCGGAAGTTTTTTCTTGACTAAGCCCTGGTTTCAACTGTAACTGAATAGTCGTTCAAACTGTCCACTGGCGTTGCCTATAAGAGCTGCATGCAAAAAGAAACAAGTCACGGTTACTTTGTCGTGACAATGTGGTGTGTTATGACAAAGGTGGTAATGGTGGCCAGCAAAGTCGGAAGTGCAGCCGTGGTAAATTATGAAACGAAGCGATCGCAGCCGTTGAGCAATCCGCCGCAGTGATCAACACACAGTATATATTACAAGTGTGCAGAAAGACAGGGGACATGCTTCTCCTGGGCTGTGAAATTATCGCCGAGAAATTTCTACGAAAGTCCTGTATAGCTACCCGCTTAGCAGTTACTAGTAAAGCATACAAAGCTGCATCCGTTTGGGCGTCAAATGTTTCGTTTAAAAGTGCGCCTCGACATGTTGTTTGAGGCCTGCGAAAATAATTGAAAACAAAACAATGAATAAGACAGTTATATGTCAGCAGTATGTATAATGCGTTTTGCGTGCTCGCGCCTATACTGCCAGTAAACAGGGCCTACTGAAAATGTTTTTTTTTTCTTCTAATTTCCGAGCTTTTCCATACACAGACCGTCGGTTACCTGCTCATACCACGCGGATCAAAGCGAATTAATGATATCAAGAGGACAGTGGAGAAAATCGATTTAGAAAGAAATTTATGGGTCTTGCGGTCCAAAACAAAAATATTATTATAATGTAGTAGGATACTTCGGATTAATTTTGACCCCCTGGGGTCTTTAATGATTGTAAGTACTCGGGTGTTTCTGCATTTCGTTACCATCGGCGTGCGACCACTGTGGCTAGGATTCGATCGCGTGTCCTCGATAAACCCACTGACCGGTATTAGCTAGAAGGAAAAGGACTGCTCCACGACAGTCAGCTGCTTTCTCTTGCCAATTTCATTTAATGCGTCCGTTGCAAGGTGAGGGCAATGGAGGACACCATGTTTCTTGCTCAAGGTCGAAATTCGTGCGTCATTAATAATCCAACGGAATTGATGCTGAACAACCAATCACAAAAGCTGCCAACGTTGCGTCAGGGGCGTCGCCTCCGCCCGCTCGTGACAGATGGTTGCCATTAACCGGATCACTTTGTCGACCAAGGTTGGGGAACTGCTGTCGGCCTGCACTCTGTGGCTCATCGGGATCAATCTTTGATGCCCTATTCACGTTCCTCTGCGGCCCCACTGCTTCTATAGTCATGTAGCCGCTACGCCCCGCTTGCATAGCGGCATTATCCAGGGTAGACCAATTTGCAGAAGGGTCAAGGCTACGCACAATATTTGAATATTGAATATTATTTCATCATTCTGAAGCAATCGATCTTGCGTCAGTCAAGCTTGAATGCAATGGCGTAGAGTTTATTTAGTCAACGTTTCGGTCACAGCCTGAACTATATCAAGACAAAATTTCGGTTTTATTCCCGTGCTTATATAGACATCAACGGAGAGGGCGGATAGGGGAAGAAAAGAAGAGAGAGAGAGGGAGGGGCGAAAAAGTTTGCTTAGTGGTATTCTGTGTGCGAGGGCCGAATGTATCTGCAGGAGAATGCAGCAGTACTTTATATTGTTTATTACATGTCAAGGTGATAATAAACATATGAAAAAATATAACAGTGCCATTGGCTTAGATGCCACATTTCCGCCAATATTGAATCGCGTTGCTTAATTGCATTGCTTACGCACACCGGAGGCGGCGGCGGCGGCGGCGTATAACTACTCCACAAAAATTGTCTGTGCTTGTTGTTGTGATCTCATAACAGCTGTAAAACAGTTCGTGTTACCAGACTGGCAAATTCTACCTTAACCAAAAGTCTGCTGCCTGCAACCACCCAAACTAGGATGTCAAAAATAGCTTGGCATATACCGTCCGTAGGGTCGTGGACGACGTACGGAAAGCGTGAATACACGCGCGCCGTCACATCGTGCGCTGCCCCATTCAAGAGGAATACATAGATGAGCTTCGTATGAATCCGCTATAAACGTCCACGCTCACGCCTCCATCTCTATTTTTCGCCCGTTGATTCTGAGAGCCCCATGCAATAAGCAACGCGATTCATTAATCAGGGAATCGTGGCACCTAAGCCAATGTCATTTTTATGTTCTTACCTCTGTTTATTATCACCTTGACATGTTATAAGCAATATAAAATACTAACAAAAGTAGCTGAAAACAATGTGCTATGAATCATAGGTCCGCAAAAAAAATTGCAGCTCACTCAGACTCACTCAAGAAATATATTTTGCTCTGAGGGCTCACTCGGACTCAGACTCACCAAAGCTTTCCTCAAAAGGAATCACTCGGACTCAGATTCACTAAACTTTTTCTCGACCGGACTCACTCATTGTCAAACTCACCAACATATTACTCAGCCGAACTCACTCAGACTCACGGCTTCACCTGAGTCTGAGTGAGCTCGAGTGAGTCGACCCATGAGTCCATTGAGGTAAAATTAGCTTTTTCAATCAGGTTGTCAATCCTCTTTAACGTCAACATCTCACATAATCGGTGCTCTACGATACACCTTTTTATCGTGTACCTTGAAATGCGAGTTACCATCATATATCATCGTTATCATATATCAATTCAGTAGAGGCATCTTTATGAAATACGCGACTCACACGAGATATTTTTATGGAGAACTTCCCATGAAAAGTTGGGGGGGAGGGATGGGGGGACATGGCACACCTTCCCCAAGCTCACGCCTTTTATCAATAAATGTTGAGGTGGCCCATGAACGCTAGTGTGCTGAGATGTGTGTGAATAGACTTGAGTATAAACGTAAGCTGACATAAGGTTCACAGTAATGACGAAGATGAGCAGAACGAGCAGATAGGGCCATAAGCTGGCAACAAAAGGTGGAGCTCACTCGGACTCACTCCAAAAATATATATTGCGCTTAGGGATCACTCGGACTCAGACTCATCAATATATTCCTCAACCAGGCTCACTCGTACTCAGACACACTCAAATTTTCTTCAACCGGACTCACTCGGACTCAAGCTCACCAAAATATTACTCACGCGGGCTCACTCAGACTCAGACTCACTGTTCGATTTGAGTTTGAGTGAGTCTGAGTCACCTCATGAATGAGTTTGCCGACCTATGCTGTAAATACGCCACCTCTTTTTTATGCAGCAAATTAGTTGGTTTGTATTGTCCCCACAGCAAAACAATTTCAAGAACTGTTTTCTCAACTAAAACAAAAACTACTTTGAATAAGCTTTTTCTGGACAAATGCGTTATGATTTTCAATCGTATGCACTTTTTCGCTTATTTTTTCTTGGACCACCTTTATGTGCTACAGACGTCTCAACATAGGCCAATGTAGCGTTTTTGCCAAGTTCAGGATTTAATTTTAAGCCTATGGGCCATACAAAGGCAAAACAAGAAATTTAGGAGATATTACGTTTTATTGAGAGTGTTATAAAAAGAATATCTGCATTTGATCGATAATTGTCTTTTGCAAAAAAAATTCCCGAAAACACGACAATTTACTCAACTTTACCTACGCGCTAAGGAGTAGAAAATATAAAGCTACTTTAAGGAACTGTCCTATACTGAAATCACGACGCTCGAAAAACGCAAAAAAGCAGGTGTTGAAAGAATGCCTGGAACGGTCAATTTATAGCGATTTGTTTTTTCGTACTTGGTTTTTCAACATTTCGTGAAGTGCAAATGGAGCTCACGTGCCTAAAAAATTTTGCCGCTCAAATCATTTTGGAAAAATACTGCGGAACTAATGTCTATATGTGTGTCATTTTCACGTATTTTTCGAGAAAAATTGATTTTTGCCGAGCGCCCCGATTGGGACAGTTGGAGTGGAATTACCCATTAAATTTATTGACGCATTTAACAATGTTCATACAAGCGTTTCTGTCACGCATACTTATTCTAGAGCTGAAACTAACTTTTTTGATATTAACTTAAGGGTGGAATGAGGCAAATTGATGACTAGTGTTTAGAGGAAGCCTACATACACGCAACAATACCTTCACTTCAAAAGCTGCCATCCGCGGCACTGCAAAACCAGCATCCCATATTCCCAGGCACACCGATTTATGAGAATCTGCTCTGAAACAAAGGACTTCAAAGAGAACACAGACCGCCTACGTAACGTCCTTATAAAACAGCATTATCTTCCTCCAATCATTGACGACGCGATACAGAAAGCAGCTAATCTAAACCGCCACCAAATCTTACACCAAATCTTACACAAAGAAAGCAAAAAGGAACGGAACAACCTCATCCTCACATTCCCTAGTAACGCACCAAATGTTAACAAAATCCTAAAAAAAGCCCTTCAATATCATTGAACAAAGCGACCGCCTGAAAAAGCTCTTCCCTATTCCGCCGCGAGCGGTATACAGGCGCCCGAAAAACGTTAGGGACTACGTCGTATACACTAAAGCAAACAAGCCAGCACAAGTCGGTTATCATCCCTCCGGGTAAAGTAGATGCCGGGTGTGCAGCCACATGAAAACAACCACGATAGCTGAAAGCACGCATAGTAATCTCACACACACCATACACGGCGACCTTAACTGCAACTCCTCAAACGACGTCTACCTATTGGAATGTGGTATCTGCGTTAAACAATGCATTGGGCAAGCTGGTTCCCCCTTCCGAATCAGATTCAACAACCACCGATCGCATGTGAACACACAACCTAACCTTCCCCTTTCCAAACATATTAAGTCAAAAGCTCACAGTTTGGATTCTATTAAAATAACGTTACTCCAAGGAAATTTCCGCTCTCCGAGAGAACGTGAACAGCGCGAATCATACCTAATATACAGATTCAACACGGTTGAATATGGAATAAATCATCATCCGGGTGCTCTTCCGGTTTAGCGTGCATTAAAGCGCAAGTAGTAGTCTAAATGACCTTAACATTGATCCAGCAGAACACCCAGCAAAGAAGCGTATGAGAGCCAGTGCTTTCGGTGATCGTACCTGCAGTGTTTTTCGCCCTGTCATGTGTGCCGTCTTTGACATTCCCCTGCCTTGTATTGTTCAGTTCTTGGCGAGAGTGGTACTCGACCATTCTAAGTGGATGCCCCCCTCCCTTTCTTTCCTCCCCCACTCTTTCCTTTTTTTTCTCCGCCCCCCTGTTTTCCTCCTCTCCTTTTCTTTTTTTTTTTTTTGTCGCTTCAACACCTTGTAAGCGGGCATCGCTGATCAGACAAGCAAGCAGAACAATTCGTCGCGGCAACGGCAGCCCACCCACAACCACTTTCCGGTACCGCGTCTGCTGCGGCATCCACACTGTCCCTCCCCCCTAAACACGGACCGGCTGTTCTACATTTGCGCGGGCTCTTCTTCCTGCAGCTGCATTCTCCTGCAGATGCGTTCGGCCCTCCCACACAGAATACCACTAAGCAAACTTTTTCGCCCCTCCCTCTCTCTCTCCTTTTCTTCCCCTCTCCCTTGATGTGTATATAAGCACCGGAATGAAAACGACATTTTGTCTTATAAAGGTCTGGCTCTGACTGAAACGTTGACTAAATAAACGATGTCTTCTTGAAGTGCCACCTCTCATATATATATATATATATATATATATATATATATATGCATATACATATGTTTCATTGACATTATGATCATTAGGTGCATTCCCAGGATTCAGGGACATCTGTACGTGGCGCCATCTCTCGGCGGCAGCAATGGCGTTCTGCCATAACTGAATGGAAAATGGCGAAAAAAAATCATATCTCTTGAAAAAAGCTAGTTATCAAAAACGACTCCGGGTTGTTCGCAGCAAAGATCCACTAGAACATTTGGGTAAAATTGCAGTATCGCACTACAAAGCGTGCGGCTTCCCAGGACAATTGAACACCGTCCATTGCAAACACGTGGGGCCCCATTGTTGAATATTAAACATTTTGGGAAGCCACATGCTTTCTGGTGCGATACTGCAATTTTACCAAATTGTTCCAGTGGATATCTGCTGCATATATAACCGGGAGTCGTTTTTGATAACTAGTTTTTTCAAGAGGTATGATTTTTTTTCGCGTAGTTCCCTTTCAGTTACGGCAGACCACCGCTGTCACCGACGAGAGATGGCGCTGCGTGCACATGTCCCCAAATCCTGGTCATGAGTACTTGTCGAGTTACGAATGTACGACTAATTCATTAGACCTCAATAACAAAAACATTTTGCGATGGCTACTCCAGTGAACTGCAAACAATATGTACTATGTTTACTTCATGTAACGCCGTTCCTCTTTTTCTTTAATTTTGCTGCGTGATAGTTGGGACGCATTTCCTCATCAAATTGTTGCACCTAAATAGCCGTGACGCAAGATGGTTGTTTCCCGACAGAGCTGTTGGCAGTCGAACCACTGTACACACCTCAAGACCTCCTCGACTTCTTGCTTTCTCCAGCCTCCAGTGAAGATGACATTTGCTTCACTTCTGGAAACACAAGGTGAAGAAATGCCCACATCGCCTGTGACAATATATTCTGCGTGTTAAAAGCATGATCACCGGTTTTGTGGGTCATTATAAATTACATTAAGATGTTTTTGCCGCAGAATATAGTATGTATAGTATGAAAGGGCTCCTAGAGCAGATGTCCATTGAATAGATTTCAGCATGCAACAAGCTAAGCACCTCTTTTTGAGCAATCTGGTCTAACATGATGCATTTGTCGTCTGCAAGTCTCCTTGCCCAGGCGTCAGTAGCGCTGAAAACCAAAGATATCTGCGAACTGGTTCGTACGGCTTCGCTATTTCGGGCATGCCTTGAATTTGAAAACTTTTGCGTGCTGGTGGGCTGCTTACGCATTTGCTTTTCGTGCAGAGGGAAATGCTGAAGACGCCGAGTTATGAGGCTCCCTTGCCTCAGGACTTGGACAGCACTGAGTACGAGCTGTTTGCGCAACTGAGTACGTAATGTTGCTTGGTCGTCAAGTTATATCTAGCAGTAGCGTCAAAACTGGATGAACACAATCGATTATTTTGCTCTTTGGGTCTCCGTTTTGCCCTTCCGTCTTATTCACTACCATGAACCATCATAAAATATTAAAATTAACGAAAATGTACTGGAACAATGTCATCGTATACTTTACTTAAGCGAGGCTTTTTCCGGTTAAAAATGCGTCCAGCTTAGCCGTGTGCTTATTACTTGCAAATTGTATACATAGACAATTTTCAAGCGTGTTTGCTGGCGTGATTATCATAGGATAAACGCCGTTGCTAGCAAACACGCTCTTAAGTTACCAAATAAAGCTTCACTGCAACGGATTCTCGCACAGGTCTCGCATTATTTTATATGCGCATAGTATTTTTACTTTTATTTTTACCTAGCACGTGGAGCACCTAGCACCTAGCACGTTTTATCTAGCAACTGTGGATTACATTTGTGTAGCAATCGCCGGCACAGTTGCGCTCGTCGCGAGTAACGACACACACACACACACGCACGCACGCACGCACACACACACACACACACACACACACACACACACACACACACACACACACACACACACACACACACATACACACACACACACACACACACACACACACACACACACACACACACACACACACACACACGTGAAGATGCTAACAGAGTTCCAACGGTGGTAATTAAACTCTAGCTCTCTAGTGCCCGGGCCCTATATGCTCAAACGCCTAAACCACAACCTCGTGCCTCATCAGGCGGAATAGAACGCCTTTTAGAATTTAACAAGGCCTTTTAGAATGTCAGGCAGGCCCATTCAAGCGCTTGGTGCACTTCCCACAACGCTTTGTATCGCATTCTACTTTTGAATGCGAAGCTCAAGCGTACTCGTTTGAGTTTTAATCAAGCTTTAACTATGCTTATCATGGAGGATGAGGAAAGGCAGGGAGGTCAACCAGACGCACGCCCCGTTTGCTACCCTATACACTGGGGGAGAGGGATTGGAAGAAGAGGGAAGGAAGCACTGTCCGGGTACATGTGCGCCTGTCCATTTGTCATGCCAATCTATCTCCAGTGGCCTCCCCTTCCTTTTTTTTTCTTCCCTTACCATCACCCAAACAGCTTACAGGAATAACCCCTGCCCTTCATAACACAATCTCGGCACAAAATCTGTAGGCATTTATTTCTTTGCCATTTTCTATTTACGGCTCAGTACACGCTACCTGTAAACAAGGACAATAAAATGTAAAAAGTTCCACGTTTAGTGAATAGTTTTCGCGGTGGGTTGTGATCAGGGTGTTAAAGGACTGTGGTGAGACGTTGATTTGAGAGAATCCATCAAGTGAATGTTCTTGACTTTCATGAAGCGTTCCTTTTGCTCTTTCCAAAGTATATGACACGAGTGATCAGTTTGCTGCAAGGGAATTCCTGAAGCGAGGTTGCCCGCATTGCATGCGAAGGCTTTTCTGGGCACGGGTGCTGGGCATTTCATCGCCAGAAAAGGTTTGTGCTCATAAACAGAAGGCCTGCATATAGCAGATAAATGCATCTTTTGGCGTTTTCTTCAGGTTAACGCTGAGTTCGACGGCCTCAAGGAAAGAGTCATACGGCACGAGCTACTGGTGGACCAAATTATTATAAAGGTAAGAATGACGTCACTGGTGAATTTATCTGCGCCGTCTGGTCCAACCCCTTTTTTGTGCTTTTACTTTCTAGGACGTTCGTGACACTGTAATGAACGACATCGAGTACTTTGCCTTTGACGACAGTTGCTATCAAGTAAGTGAAGCAAATTGTGGATCAAGCTTACGCGCATCCGTTCAAGTGCTGACTTGCGTCAAATACGCATATTTCAGGTAATGCTGGCGTTCACAAGAGACTACCACATCGCGAGAAGGATAAGAGGCCACTCCCTAGGAACGGTTACATTGAGAGCTGACTTGCCTTGCGGAGCCGTTCCATACTACGGTTTCTCGTTACTCGGTGAGTTGTAGCGAATAGTCACATTTCTAATTTGAAATGGAGTCGCTTTGTCGAAGGCAGGTTGGATTCATTTCGGATTCTTCAGCAAATTCTGCCTCTTGAAAACCACGTGCAAAATCGACATTGGCTTGTTTGACGGTCGATATGTAAAAGTCCTATTTCCACACTCAAAAAGCACTTTTTCTTTTCTTGCTTTTATGCAGGCATGATTCTTCGAAGGAAAAATTCCTTGTAATATAAAGAACGTTGGTTTATGTGTTATGCGCTGTAGCAGAAAAACTGCAGCAGTAAGCTATTTTAGAGAGAAAAGCGTGCTGTACTTAGTGTTCTACCAGTTCACATAACTTGAACAAGAATTGCGGAGCACGTGGCCTACACAGGGTTACTGCATATGTCTCCTAAAGGTATCCAGCGCTGCGCATTTCTTTTCCACGTGCCGCTCAGCTGCCATTCGCCAAGCGAAGAAACTCAAAACTGCAATATATAGGCAAATGAACGTGTTTTGCACTTCGTGATCTCATCAAGCACATGGGGAATTGCAGATGCAATGCATGTGTTGCGTTTCATGCATTGCATGCAATGACGCGTCAATCGTGCCACTCATAGTCATACGGCGTATGTCATGCATTGAGATGTAATTTATGCAGTTGGCAGTCAGCGCTAGTCCTGTGTGCATTCATATCCGTGTCTACTTCGCGCTGTTTTTAGTTATGGATACGTACCAACTGGCTCGCATACACCCGCTTTTAAGGAACGTCTGCTTAGCCATATGAGAATTTCTTAGTGACTCAAGAAGATGCCAGGTCAAATAACTTTACTGAGTGCCCTGCGAATTGGTGGGATGAGCCTGGATTCCACCTAGGCTTCGGCCAAGGGTTGCTGGCCCTTATTGGCGGCTTCCTCCGCTCGCTGGGTGGCCCAGAGTTGATGCTCCAGGTCCGAGCTGAGCAACACAGACTCCCAGAGCGCGGGGGCTGTCGCTGTTTAAGGCTGCATCACGCCTATTGTTTATTATACCTGGACATACCCATAGTATATGCTCTAAGGTGACTCTGTAGTCGCAATGTCTGCACTTTTCTGTCGCGTATAAATCTGGTTGTATTATGTGCATGATAGCCGTGGACTCGGGTATAAATCGGGTTTGTAACTGCCGCCATTCGACAGACTGTTTCTTGCTGCATAGGCGTGTCTACGGGGGGGGGGGGGGGAGCAAGGGGGGCGCTAGCCCCCCACTGAGAATAGTTAGGGGGGCGGAGACTTTTGACAGTGGTCATTGTCAGCTGTAGACTGGGTAAATAACAAGTGAGGCAAAGTTTTCCTTGAACGCAGCAATCACGTAATTATATAATAAAACTTGTCCTACGATTCTGCTGTGAAGACTGTCCTCTGTGACTCATGACCACGCACTCTATGGCTCTCTGCGGTGCGGGCTGCCTATGCGACGCTTTTGTGCTTTGCGCTCCAGCATTACAGAGGAAGCTACCGCTCAGCAGGGGCTCTATAACATTAGAGCAATCTGTCATGATTTTCTTTTTTCTGCCTGGCCTTACATTTACGTAAACGACGACGCAAATACGGGCTGGAACCAGTAAACGTTTTATGGACCGATCAAGCGGTCTTCCTGTTTCAGGGAATTTAGTGTCTTTCTTTGAAAACGAATAGCATCACCACTTCTCCATATCCAAGCTGCCGTGAGTTGATGAGTGCTCAGAAGTGTCGAGTGTTTTAGTTGTGCCGAGCCAGGGGATCTAAAAAAGGCTCCCGCTTTAGTCTGCGATTAAACTGCTTCACCTTGCTTATCATATGGCAGCCTATAGCTATCGCGGCGGCTTGTAACAAGGCGATAAATAAGGTAATTGACTGGAGCACATTCGGAGGCCAAGCTTTCAAGTTTGCCCCGTAACTTGATCCACCTTGCCAGGGAAATGATCAGCGTCCATGGTTTTCTGGGCTAAGAAGACTGACCACCTGCAAGGGCTTGTGTCTGTTCCAAATAATGTTGACTTCTCTCTTTCCCTTTCTCTCAGCAAGGATGAGTTCACAGAGAGTAGTATACGCGCACAAACAGCTCAACATCGCTTTACTACAACTGAAAGTAACTATTATACGCATATGCATCCATCTCGTCCGCTGCTATAGGTAGTCACTACCAATGTGATTTGAGTGCTGCCTTTTTGAATTACGTTCCAAATGACACACTGTCTGGCTATTCCAAAAACGTTTAGTTATTGTTCAACTTAGTAATGTGCTGTTTATTGTGGACACTTCATTTTAACGCCGCGAGTTTTCGCAGACTTGTGACGTCGCGTATCAAGGAGGCGATTTTATGGCACACCAAAAATTTTTGACGAATAGCGAAGAACCAATGTTCAACATTATGCCGCATTGAATTTTTTTTACGTAGTCGTGCATAAGTGGTCACTTATGCACGACTCACGGATAACTTACGCGTCACGGATAACTTACGCGTCATTTGTTGAATCGTCGTACGAGCAGGTGCTGTGAGCATGATCCAGAAAATTTCCACCAATCATTAACAGCCAACGACCAATACGGAAGGAAACAATGCGGGGTAGTTTAACGTTATAATCGCCCGCATATTTTCCAAGAAAATTTGAGCTTACACAGTTTACGTAGGCGTATTTAGTTGGAGGGGCCCTAGGGGAGGAGGTAATGACCACTGCCCCTCTTTTCCCACCGTCCCCCACCCAAGCCGTGAAATGTAGGAGGGCAAGGAACGACACCTAGTATGTAAATTTGTAGTCATCCATAATCTTGTATATACAACCAGCTGAATGTAGTTTCCATGGATAATAATTGATTGAACTTGGTCTTCTTCTCTGAAAAGAATCTTACAGTGAAAAAATTGGCACTCGGCTTATTCTGAAGATTTCCGCGAACTTCCTTGATTTGTCAGCCATATGCTTTGTTTAATAAGTGAGAATTTAAGGTAATAGAGTCATAGCAGGTTCTTCATACTCATCGTATTTACAGCGCCAAACTGAAGCTGCCAAGTTTGCAGATGGAACATCAGATGAAGACATAGGTGTATCTACCGGGGGGGGGGGGGGGGAGGCAAGGGGGGCGCTAGCCCCCCCACTAAGAAATGTTGGGGAAGCGGAGACCCCCCCCCCCCCAACTTTCGACAGTGGTTATTGTCGGCTGCAGACTGGGAAACTCACAAGTAAGCAATGTTTTACTCGAACGCAGCAATGACGAATTTTTGTACTAAAATTTGTCCTACGATTCTGCTGTGACGACTGCCCTCCGTGTGTCATGACCACACACAGTAGGCTACCTGCGGTGCGGGCTGCCTATTACACGCTTGTGCGTCTTGCGCTCGAGCATTGCAGAGGCGGCCGTCGCTCAGCCTCGGCTCTAATACAATACGGCAATCTGTCATGATTTTATTTTGTTCTGCCTGGCCTGAAATTTAATTAATCGGCGACGCAAATATGGGCAGGAATCAGTAAACGTTTTGTAACTCGATCAAACGCTCTCCCTTTTCAGGAAATTCAGTTTCTTTTTTTGAAAACAAATAGCATCACCACTGCTCCATATTCAAGCTGCTGTGAGTTGATGAGCGTGCAGAAGTGTCCAGTATTTTAGTTGTGTCTAGCCAGGACCGCTAAAATAGATTCCCATTTTAGTCTCCGTTTAGCCTGCTTCACTTGGCTTATCATATGATAGCATGCAGCGATCGTGGCGGCTTGTAACAACGCAGTGCACTCGAGCACATTGAGAAGTCCAGCTTTGAAGTTTGCCCCGTTACTTGATCTACCTCACTAGGGAGATGATCAGCGTCCACGGTTTTCTAGACTAAGAAGGCTGCCTACCTGCAAAGGATTGTGTCTGTTAGTAATAATGTTTATTTCTCTCTCTACCTCTTTGTCAGCAACGATGAGTTCACAGAGAGTTGTACGCGCGCAAAAACAGCTCAACATCGTTATACTACAACTGAAAGTATCTATCATACACACATGAATCTATCTCGCCCGCTGCCATAAGCAGCCGCTGCCAATGTGATTGGCGGGCAGACTTCTTAAATTACGTTCAAAAAGAGACACTGTCTGGATATTCCGAAAAAACACCCTGGTTATGATGCGGAGCCCGAAGGTGTTGCTTATTCCCCGTATCTAGACATGCCTGATTACTTTGACGAGACGCCCGTGCAGCGATCGCCTTAGACGTCAGACTCTGCCTAGGTGGCGCTGTGAAAAACACCGCCCCAGCGCCCTCATCGCAGCCCCGGCGCTAACTGGGTGGTACAAAGAGAGCCGTCCGCAGGCGAATGTGCATAGGCCACATTGTAACCCCCCCCCCCTCTTTCGTTGGTGTCGAGGCGCGGTTTCCTGAAAATCAAGGACCTGGAAAGCTTCTTCCGCCGATCCACGCTTCACAAACGTAGAAAGCTCATCAAAGCGAACTGTGGGTACAATGCAAAAGAAGTTTTAGTTATTCTGGCGCGCTGCAACTCGCAAGTACAAGCAATGCACGACATCGAGTTCGAGGCAAGCCCTCCGACATCCGTTCTCTAGCGCCTAAATGCGTTAATATCGGGTATATACGTAATGCCAAAGCGATGAAGTACATACACGATCAATTTACTTAGCTATGTATATTGCGATCAGTGGTACAAAACTCGCTTTATGAGGGACGAATGGCCCCGGCTATTTTCGCCTTTTCACTTGTATTCTCTCTTAATCCATCTCGCTTCCTGTGCATTGCACTGTTTTATTACGCATCCTAAATGGTCTCTTGATGGTCTTCTTCCGTTTGTATATACTGCAAATGGGGATACATGCGTGTCCACTTCCGCGGGGTACAACCAAAGGCAAAACCGTGGCCTCCGAGATAGCTACGGCAATCGCGGAGGCCACGGAAATTGCTTTGACGTCATGCTTAGAATTGTTCGGACAGGCACACCAAAAGCTTAGAATTGTTCAGACAGGCACACCAAGGTCTTGAATTCACTGTTTGGAATTTTTAGATTTGCAGCTAACTTTCCAAGAGTCCCATACATGCTGAGAATATTTAACTATAAGCAATAAGCCCCTGCTGCCGTACGACTCAGGTCATACGAAGCTCGTCAAGAGGGCCATAGCTACCCCATGCTTCACAATGGCAGTCAGAAGATCACGTGACCACAAGGTCAATGATAGTATCGTGCAACAAGCAACGAAGCTTAAGAACAGAGGATACCCGGCGTCTTTAATAGTCCTCTGTCACTGAAAAGGTCCTAAAAAGTTTGCTTGACAGTAAGAAGGCACCAAAAGAAAACGAGCAAACTAGGAACATATGTGTTGTTCCATATATGCACAAGACTTCTCATGCTCTCAAAAAGATTGGGGAAAAGCATGGCGCTAAAGTTGTTTTCTCTGCCCCTTTGGGGCTTAAGCCGTTGCGAACAAGTTAATGATTCCCCCTAAACTACGCTCGTGAAAAAATGCACCATCAAACACGTAAACAAATATTTAGAATGTGAGGAGGACATAGTCTACAAAATACCGTTCACGTGCGGAAAATGCTATATTAGGCAGACTGGGCGTTGCATAAACACAAGATTAAGAGAACATAGGTACGCCACAGAAATGCTGCAGTCACCAGGGCACTTAGCTACTCATTGCGCAAGATGCGGATGTGATCCCATTTTTAACCAAACGCAGACGTTGGCGCATTGCAGGTCTAAAAGAACACGCGAAATCATGGAGGCATTTTTCATTATTAAATCACACAATAACGTGAGCTCTGCATCTATTTCCCTCATTGAGGCAGCATTTAACTTTATTGACAACCGCCAGGTTAGTTAGGAATACACACGCGGAGCATGATAGCACCAAAATGATCTGCTTCCATGAACAACACGTTGTAACATAGTCCTTGTTATCTTCGATGTTTTTTGTGTATATCTTTGACGTGCTTTTTCGAAAATAAACAGTTGAAAGTTTGCGCACCATTAGTCCTGTCCCTTGTTACGTTTCTCGTTTGTGCATTTCACTCAGCGCGTCTAAATTACTATGCCGTACCAACAATCCCAACTTGAAGGTTTGCTATTTCCGTACGTCATGAAAATCTTGGTGGACCCCGGCATAAAACACTTTCGTGTTAAAAGACGTGGACAATAGAACTGGACAGGACAGCGCTTACTCCTGTCCACTTCTACTGCTCACGTTTTTTTTTCACTCTGCTTCAACCTAATTTTCCAAACATGAACGTAAACCAACAGGCCCAACTCGCCATCTTGCTCCAACACAGCATTCTAAGCAGGAAAGGAGGCATGCATCAAGCACCTGGTGTGTGTCTCCCTTCGATTCAAAACAATCGTTCAGTAGCGCTACTTAAGACCACAGTTAGTGGAAATCGACTCCAATGTGTTGAAATCACTAATAACAAAACAAAACTGCAAAATAACATTTGGCCCACCCGGCCAAGAATACGCCACAAAAAAAGAACGTAAATTGCTTGCAAAATCACTGTTGCTGAAGTTTATTGCTCACAAAATAGAACTTTCTTACAACATGCCTCTTTTGGAATGTTTCTCACAGAAAAAATGTTGGCAAAGAACTCTGGCATCATTACAGAAGTAAGACTAGACGTTCGGAACAAACGGCACCATTTTAGTCGTTAGCTAAAAATATTTGTGGACGCAGCATCCATGTTTCAAACTGCGCCCACTAAAGAAGTAACGGTTTCAGGCTTCGAAATGCAGCGTACAAAACTTATCACAGGAATTATGGTCTGATATCCCTAGAGAGCACACAGTTAACCTTAAATGTGCCATGGCTAGCAGAAAATATGAACACTGTAAATCACAGCAACATATAACAAAAAGTACAACTAAACCAACTGTAGCACGAGAACAAAATGTATGCACAGAAAACTAATCGAAATGACCACAACAATTACAATGAATGAGCCACTTACTAAAATGAATAAATAAAAATAAGGAATATGCAAATACCAGCCTGATAAAAAAAACACCTTTCTTTTATGATGCCCAGTATTAAAAAATGTCAGGCTCAAAGAACAGATATAATGATAAGACACATCAGCTAAAGAAATTGTGACTCTTCCCCATTTTTTACTCAATAAGCAAACAGCTACAAACTCAGGGTTGTCAGAGGCAGGTCAGGGTAATGCACTTCGTACATCACATTGCTCAGTGTCAAAATATCACAATATGTGGCAAGTCAGTCTGAACACATGGCTTCATGACAGGTACTTGATGGAAATCACTACGCACTTCCGGAAGCATGCTAAGAACACTACAAATGACATACACACGAAAGTTGTGCATTAGCAGCGGGCAGCGTTCCACGTCAAACATATTTTAGGACAATAGCCCTAGTGCGGTTTCTTGAAGATGCCGACAGACAAAGACGCTCAAAAATGTTAACTGCTTTATAAACTGTTACCTTTTGTTTTTTAAAGTTCCCAAAGAAAAGAGAAAAATGTCAGTCTCTTGACGTCCATCTTTTTTCGTACTAAAACCTGTCAGTGAGCCCATCAAAAAGAAGAAAGTAATAATTTAGTTGTTGTAGCCTTTGTTTCTAAACATCTAGGGCAAGTACCACCTGCAATAAATAGGAGAAAAAATCATTTCATTATTTGCTATTATACCTAAAATAGGACGGTGTGAAAAGTTGAAAACTCGATAACACCGTACGGCGACAGAGAGCGAGCCTGCTATACTTAACCAGGCACAAGAGACGCGCAAAAGAACCTTTAGGGGCGAAGCTCCTTAAGGCGGCACCCGTTCGTCCCTCGTAGTCGTAGTCGTAGTCGTAATAGTCGTAGTGCGTAACCAGTCTTACGCTTTGACCTCCAAGGTGGTGCCGGTGGGAGATTTTTCCTGTGCGTTGTTGAACAATAAAAAATTCGCAGCGTGCGCGTTAACTAAAAGCCGAATTCTTCTGTCTCTCATTCCCCATTAGCAGCCATTGGCATGTTCCAGTAGGAAACGTTAGTAGAAGTAGAAGTGTAAGTGTTAGCTAAAAGCCGACTTCTTCTGTCTCTCATTCCCATTAGCAGCCATTGTTTACCTCCAAGGTAGTGCCTGGTGAGATTTCTCCTGTGCGTGATTGAACAATAAAAATTTTGTTCAAAACGCCGTTGATTGATGAAATAAACCAACGAAAGACGCCAGATGTTTTGTAAAAGCAAAACGAAAGAACGCCAGATGTTTCTAAAGCAAAACGAAAAGACGCCAGCTGCTTAACGAAAGACTCCAGATGTTTTCTAAAGCAATGGTTTTCTAAACAATGAAAATTCACAGCGTACATGTAAAATTAAAGTGAGCTGAAAGTCGTCATAACTCATCGAACCTTTAGTATAAACGCGCCCGATCTCACGTCGGTGATGATGTACTGGGCAGAATTCACGGAAGATTCACGGTTTACCGATGAACCTCCGCAGCTTCGCCCACTCATCATCATTCACTCCGTGGATATGCTGTGATTTCTTTGGTTCTGCTAAGAGCTGCCGGCTTTATCGAGAAAGGAGGAGGTTAACAGAGTAGGAGAAACATAAATCACAAGTCCGAAAGCGCATCGAGATAGTCAAGGCAGCACTGAGAAATCAGAACATTGAGAAAAACTGCCGAACTCCTCCCCGTGAAACGCGTCTTTGACTCTCATGCCCTCAGAAATTCGCAACTATCAGAAAAGCGTGCCCAGCCTCTCGTTACATGCAGATAGCACTGTGGAAGAAACCATGAACTAGTATGCTGTCGCTGCAGAGACTCTCTCATCCACAAATTTCAGTGACACAATAAAACAGGCGACACATGCCGTAACTTCCGACAATGCAGTTTTAAAATTGGGTGCGCAAAGCTTTGCGTTAGCGTTCATCGCCATTGCGCATGCGTTATACACTACATACGCAACAAACGCTATCTTTGCGTATCCCATTGTAAAAGTGGCTACTGCGCATGCGTCGTACGCCATCCTCTTGCGTACTCACGTTAAGTGGCGGAAATAGCATATGCGCCCAACGAACGCTATCTTTGCGCTTGCCCTTTGCGCTTTGCGCTTGTCCGTGTGTCTCCTTTCTTCGTCCCCGTTTGTTTCGCGCAAGTACTACAATGTTTGCGTACCCTATTCTAAAACTGCTTCTTACGCGGCACACGTGGCTTAAGCTAATGTCTATCTTGAAACTACCTCATCAAGCGGCCAAGAAAAAGCATAGTCCATTGTACTGAAATTAGGTTAACAAATATAAATACGGTTTTCGCTCATGTTCGTTCGAACATGAACGGAAACCATGACCTGCATTTACGTTTCGACAGCTTTATCATGTATGCTGAATAAATTCCGCAGTCAACAGAAAACTAATCGCACATCAAAGTAACCACGCCCGTCCCTCGAGCATAGAAGAAAGGAAGTTGCGAGAGCGTCCCGCGCGCAAGCTGATGAGTGAATTTTTCCGCAGAGAACATTATGGGACTCTAACAGCGCCGTGGTTTGTGACCTTTCTTCGTCCCGTCTTTTAGCGCTGTTTTCTACACCTAACCGTGAACCAACCAGTCCAAATGCGTACCTTATCTAACCGTCAGTCAGCGTTAACAGTCGCTCCACGGAGACATACTTGCAATCGGGTCCGCAAGTTTAACACGCAGCGAAGTATATAGTTTCTTCACAGCTGCGTTCATAGCCTCCATGAATCACGACACAAGCACGAAATATAGCAAAAGAGTGCATGACCGGTGAGCTCGACCGCCCATGCTAAATCGGCGAGCTTAAATGACATTGCAGAAGCAACAGCCGCGCGGATGGATACAGTCAACGCTACGTTAGGCGGTTATCGCTGCGAGTGAATTACAGTAAATTACGTAAAGTTTACTAGTTAACGAACTTTGAAGTCTTCATTATTGCTGATGCAATGTAGACACCACACGCCTTTATCCTTTTGCGCGTTACTTTCTTTATCGCGATGACAGATGGCGTGCGCAGGCTCGAGTTCAAATTTCAATTCGCGGTGGTTCATGCATGCCCATGCATGCATGGGACAAGTGGCGCGCGATCCGCTGCTGGGCGAGAAAACGTCTTATCAAGTGCGTCTTTTAGACGTCACAAACAAGACGTTTTTAAAACGTTGAAATCGGTTTAGAATCGAACAAACGTCTTGAAATATACATTGCAGACCAAAATGTTCTTAAAAAATACGTTTTCTAGACGTTATCAAAAACAGATATAATACGGATTTTCTGTGACGTTTTTACAACGTCTAAATTGGTTCAGAATCCGTTTTATCCCATTTATCCCTAAAAAAAACGTTTTCTAGACCATGTGTGCTACCTGGGAGAGGACCCGGGTTGAGATCCTATTTGATCCTGCGTATTTTTTTTCTCTTCCTATTTTTTCATGTATATCGGTTACACCATAGAGTTTCCTACAATACTTACTAGAGGGAACTCTGGCGCTAGTGTCTATGGGAGCTGCAACGCATGACGCTTCAGCCAGCATGGGAATGATGGGTAGTACACAAATTTGTCTAAACTTCGTTCTTTCGGCTCCGTTTGGCTCCGCGTCGGCTGCATCCGCTTTGTTGCAAAACAAAGTTCAACAAAAGTCAGCAGTTTCACTTCACCACTTTAACTTCTTCAGGCTCACCAAATCAAACCTGGTCACGAAGTTCACAACAGTCTATTCTTTTATCCGAAACAAACGCCAAAACACAGCAATAAACAAAGCCACAAGTACGTTTGAAGCCGCAAGCACGAAGACTAGGCAAATTTGTGTACTACCCATCATTCCCATGGTAGCTGAACGATCGCAGCGCCAGAGTCCCCTCTAGTTAATTTTAGGAAACTCTATGGGTTACACCACCGACGGCGACGGCGACGCCGCTCAACGCAGGAACGAGCGCCTAAGAGCTGCGCTCTAAAAGCATGTTCTTCCGCGCTTACGGAGCTCAAACAAAATGGCCGCCTCCACCGTTTGCGACAATCCATCAGCGTCGCGAGTGAGTCTGAGATAGCGCACTCGAAAGCTGACTTTAGTGGCGTTCATACCAATTTGAATTCCACGAAAAGCCTTGTTCGTGTGTTGTGTGCAGTGTCTGTAACGACGATCGCCGTGGTGTTTAGTTTGCTGCGTAAGCGCTCGGAGCCGCCTAGAAACAGCCGCCGAAATTTGGGCCGTTGATCGACGCTCAGTACTCTGTGTGATACAAAGCGGTCGCCATCATCCTCTGTGGGTGTTTTGTTTTGAGCGGGAAGTGTTGCATGTTCTGCCCTTTTGTCCCTTCTGCGTCTGTGGTGTACGTTACTTCACACACCTGTTGTCAGACCAGTGACTGCGACAGGTGGCGATAACTGCTTGTTTATTTCTCATTGATTACGCCAGTGAGTTGTTAATATTACGGTTGTGCATAGCGCCCGACGTTAGCGGGTGGTTCCCGCTTATTGCGCCCGCAAAAATGATGGCTGTCTGATTTAGAATCTCTCAAAGGGTGACGGATTCGTTGCTCTCTCGTTTATTGCTCGCCGTGGCGCGATTACGCCTCTTTCCGTGCAGGCGCAAGAGCAGAAATTCACCGTCAGCAATAAAGCTGCAATTCACTACTACAGGTGACCAGTAAACTGTTTCACGTGTTGTATTCTAACGAGAAAATAAAACGAATTGAACGAAAATTTTATCTTCGCTCGAGGTGAGGGCTTCGAGAGGAATTACTTTACGGCGCGGACGCACTCATAGAAGCTTGGGTCCAAGCGCTGCCTGTAGGCGCAATGCGGTCGGCCGCGACGTCGTGATGACACGGCGACGCCATTGACTGGAGGGGTGTCCTTCGACGGCGAAAAGCCGCTTTCTTCTTGACTTGTACCTGAGTATAATAGCTCCCTTCGGGAGCCATACACTGTAGTAACTCTAGGCCTTGTGGTCTTACCCTGTGGCGTTTTGCACCAAAGACGCTATGGGAAAGAAGTACGGCCCATACTGTGACCGAACACATTGCACTGAGACAAGCGTCCTCACCTTGTCAGGACAGCACCACCAGATTGGGCCGAATGTAATATGAGCCACTACTCTTTTTTCCAATGGTCATAGAATTTACTGCATATCGCGGCCTCGAGAGTTGCTCGCTGGCTCAGAGGCTCTGGCAGCGCCCCGCGAATGTGGGGGTGGATTTATGTGACGTGGACTTGTGGCGGCGGAGTTTACACAGCCCGGACCTGGTTCTGCAACTACTGGCTGTCCGGAGGGCCCGGGCCATCGCGGAGGGTCTTCATATTCTGGTGCCGACCTGGGTGGAGCCGCTGACTGTTTGAGGGGGTCTTAGGACTTCCTTACACCAGTCCCTCTTGTCCTTCAATAAAGTTCTTTGTATGCATGTATCTAATTGAGCCATGCCAGGAAGTAATAACAATGTAGGTGTGGCTGCAACGTGGTAGAATGATATAACCGCAGCTGAGTACAATATTTTGGTGTGTCGTTCTTGCTTGAGAGCTTAATCCATGCTTAAACATAGACGTTTCCAAGGACTGAAATCTGGGCGAACTTGTAAGATTGCATACTTGAGCAGGGCGTCTCGTGTCTCTGTTCCTCGGTTGTGTACTTGTTTTTGGCGCTACCTACTCAAATAAACGTTTAGTTTATGGTATGAGTGGTTAACCTGCAGTACTATATATATTCACGTTGCACCCATGTCTGTCAGTATAAGCCCCAGTACGGAATAATCCCAAATAATCGCATCTCGTTTGTTGCAGTGGGCCCCTTGTGCTTTACATACGCAGACGTCGGCATCATGTACGCTGTGTTTCGTGAAATGTACTGTCGCTACTTCCACAAGTTAATGGCAATTTCATCGGACCCCCAGGTGAGAAACCTTAAAAATGATGCTTCTGACGGGATCATATAACCGAACTGTCTGTGAAATATAACAAGAAATGTGACAAGACAAATTTTGCCAAAAGAAAAACGTAACATGCGCTTACTATTATCTCGTGTATGCCAAGTGAGCATGCAAACTTTCTTTTTCTGAAACCCGCTCAACAGCGGAGGTTTATATTTTGTTAGGCGGGAAAATAAAGGAAAATGAACATGTAAGGCGCTCACACTTTGCCTGTCACCGGTGGCACGTGCACAGCTATAGGAAAAATCATTCTCGTGCCGCCGAATATACGCTTTGCTTACACCATGCACATCCATCTCTGATCAAAAATGTGCAAAAAAATAATATCTGGAGGCGACATGAATGCCTGACAAGCTGTATACTCGCTCGTCGGTTTTCGTGTGCCCTGGTGTATTCCTTAACGCCCAAGGAGACATCGGCGAAAAGGAAATCCACAGAATTGTATTGACTAAGAAGGTTAACCGGCACACCTAATATTCTGCTTCGACATAAGTTTGCCACGGGTTCTATTTTCTTTTTTTCAGGGCATTGTATCATTGTTGCTGACCTTTGAGAGGTTGGTTGAGTACAGGGAACCCGAGTTCCTACCGGCGCTTGCCTCCAAGAATGTCAGTTTGTAGGTTGGTTTCCCTTCATCGATAGAAAAGGGTAACATTATTTTTCTTTTTTTTATGACATGTAGCATTCTTCAAAACACCGCAGGCAACCTATCGTGTTCCAAATGCTTATGCAATCATTCTGCGCACACCTGCCAGTGGAAGAAGTCCTGAGATTGTGGGACAGGGTTCTAGGCTACGACTCCGTCTACGTCCTTCCGGGTAAGATTTCAAAATTGCATAAACTTTGTTTGTGGGCTTTCTGATTATAAACTCAGTTTCTCCGCTGAAATGACTTGCAAGTCATAAAGTCGTATAAAGCCCCAACCACTGGCACGCGTATGCACGCGTATGCACGCGCCTAGGCGTCAAATGCGCCTCTCGGCGTCGGTCGCGGAGGGCTGTACGCGTCCGTACGCCTCGAGGCGCGCGGGGTCAAGACGACTTTGATATTTTCGGCTACGTCACCACGCGTACGGCGCGCCAACCATTCAGAGGCCGGCATGTGCCGGCGGCGCCAACCAATCAGAGGCCGCGATACCTCTGAGCGCTATGCCTAATGGCCGCCGCTTCGAAGGCACCTCCGAGTGCAGGGCAAGCACGGAAACTACGGTCGCAAACGCTCCTGAGTGACCGCGTCGTCATCCAGTACGTCGACGCATAGCGACGACACGGCGAACGACCGCGAGTGCTACCAGTGGGACGCGGTTTCGTGCCGAGTTCGAGCGACGCCGACAAATTCAGCGAATGCTTCCCGGCTGCCCTTGCCCCGGTTTTGTGTGCGATCGTCGACCCAGTGAAAACATCGTACCTACTACTGCGGCATGTCGCTGCTTCTGTGCTCTGATCTGTGTGTATCTGCGCTCGGAACGGGTGTAAACATGCTTCGGAGGTTTGAAGTCCTCAGCGTGAGCCCTCGCCTACCGCGAAGTCAATTCAGAGCGGTGTCGTCTGCATTCAGCGTAGGCCTTTACCGTCGACTTCGTGTGAACCAGCTCATGTGAGGAAGTTTGGTTGAAGGAAATTGACCGCAGTGTGTTTGTTTTCAACATCGCCATTCGCCTCATCATTGCCGAAAGCGAACATCGCACTTGCCAACGCATTTCGGTGATGTGACAACGTACATGAGGAGGATTTGCGGATTTTACGACGCTGAAACATTGGTTGACTTCGGCGCAAATCGTTTGCGTGTGTTGCCAAGCTAACAACAAGCGTGCGCTTGTTGGTAGCAGTGTGACGTGTTTTTGTGCCGGGTACCAGCGACGCCGACACATTCAGCTGTCAGCGGTCTCATTTCCATTCATGTATAAAATAGAAGCTCGAACGTGCGCGAGTGTGGTGATCGAAAAAGAAAGTTGCATGATTAAGTGCTGCTTGTGTTGCCTGCTATTTCACTTCTTGACTCTTGGTCTGCTTCTCTGCCGTGCAACTACACCTTAGCACATGCCCAGTTGCACATGCCTTGTTTTGCAGGTTGTCTATTCTGACACACATTCTCCCTAGTCTTTTCTGATACTCATAGACGGGAGAATGTGAACAGTGGCGCTTCTCCATCGTTTTACAGTTTACTTAAATATAACATATGTTTTGTTTACAGCTGGACAGCTAATTTGCTAAAAAGCTTGTAAGTGACAAGCACCTCCATTGAAATCTGAGGTGTACAGTGACACGATAGTAAGAAGAGAAGAGCATGACATCACACGTATGTGCAGAAGGAATGAAAGTGCAATATTACTGTGCTGCTCTTTGTTTAGAAGGAATTCAAATGGTGCCTCACTTGAACCTCAGACACCTGTGAGACCATTCTAAACTGTGCACATATTTATCTCTTCCTCCAGACTGAATCCAGCTGAAACAATTATTTGATGGTTTCAAATGCCAAATCCTTGGATGTATTGCAAGGACTATTTCATTTCTGTTCAGTTCTTTGTATATGCACTGAATTAGACTATGCATGCACTTAAGCATAATTGAAATATGAAGACATTCATTCAGTTTAGCTATGTTAGACAACTTGCCGAAGACTTTTATACAGTGCTCTGGTGCAATCCTATGAGCGATATCTGTTGTATCATGAAGTTTCAGGCACGATTTATTACGTTAGAGGGTATTTTGACTACTGACGACGTGCAAAGGCCTTCTACGCAGTGCTTGGTTCCAATCTTATGACTGATATCTGCCGCATCATGAAGTTTCAGGCACGATTTATTATATTAGAGGGTATTTTGACTACTGACGACGTGCAAATGCCTTCTACACAGTGCTTGGTTCCAATCTTATGACCGATATCTGTCGCATCATGAAGTTTGAGGCACGATTTATTATATTAGGGGGTATTTTGACTACTGACGACGTGCAAATGCCTTCTACACAGTGCTTGGTTCCAATCTTATGACCGATATCTGTCGCATCATGAAGATTCAGGCACGATTTATTATATTAGAGGTTATTTTGACTACTGACGACGTCCAAAGGCCTTCTACACAGTGCTTGGTTCCAATCTTATGACCGATATCTGTCACGTCATGATGTTTCAGGCACGATTTATTATATTAGAGGTTATTTTGACTACTGACGACGTGCAAAGGCCTTCTACGCAGTGCTTGGTTCCAATCTTATGACCGATATCTGTCGCATCATGAAGATTCAGGCACGATTTATTATATTAGAGGTTATTTTGACTACTGACGACGTCCAAAGGCCTTCTACACAGTGCTTGGTTCCAATCTTATGACCGATATCTGTCGCATCATGAAGATTCAGGCACGATTTATTCTATTAGAGGTTATTTTGACTACTGACGACGTCCAAAGGCCTTCTACACAGTGCTTGGTTCCAATCTTATGACCGATATCTGTCACGTCATGATGTTTCAGGCACGATTTATTATATTAGAGGTTATTTTGACTACTGACGACGTGCAAAGGCCTTCTACGCAGTGCTTGGTTCCAATCTTATGACTGATATCTGCCGCATCATGAAGTTTCAGGCACGATTTATTATATTAGAGGTTATTTTGACTACTGACGATGTCCAAAGGCCTTCTACACAGTGCTTGGTTCCAATCTGATGACCGATATTTGTCGCATCATGAAGTGCCAGGTGTGGTTTGTTGCGCTAGAGGATATTTCGACTACACACAACGTGCAAAAACCAGTGCTCGATTCCAATCTTATGACCGATATCTGTCGCATCATGAAATGTCAGGTGTGGTTTGTTGCGTTAGAGGATATTTAGACTACAGACAACGTCCAAAAGCCTACTACACAGTGCACAGCTGCAATCACAATCTTAACATAACCCATTTTTTTGTGCACACTAACATGTTCAAATACAGTTTTTTCTGATATTTACGAACACTGGAATGATGTACCTGGTTCCGTTCGTGAAATGAATGTATCTGATTTTTGGAGGCGCTTGTATGATATTAGTGTTCTATTTCTCTCATTTTTTACCCAGTTGCCCTCAACAGGTGGCGATATCTGCTTTTGTTGAAGCACTTATTGCGATATTGAATACATTCTTTCTTTTTGTATTCAAGTACACCACTCCTGCAGTAGCCCTGCATTGGGATGCAATATTTGAAAATAAATAAATAAATAAGCTGTTTAATTATGAACTCGATGCGTATTTTGTGGTGAACAGTGCATATTCATTTATTAGAAAACAAGAAAGTCAGGCCATACTTGCAGTGCTACAGTTTACCTGCATTTTGTTGCTAGACGCGACATAAGTAACTGTGAGTTTCCAGTAATGTTGGTTTCTTGTTTCCATGCTACTGAAAAAAATTTGAGTTAGTATGTATGCTTGCTCCAGGATTCGAACTTCTCAATGTTGGCCCATGTAATAAACTGTAACTCATATTAGGCAGCTAGAATATTAGTCACGGTGACACCCGTGGTACGCGGGAAAGCCGTCTTTTTGTTAATTTGAAAAGTATTAGTCGTTATGCGGCGAATTTTTAGGGCACATCGTTTGGACTTTGCAGCAAACGTCTATTTCTTTTTTTTTTTTCGTAACTAAAGTACGTGCCAAGAAACGACGTCACGCCCACCGACGGTGCGGGCGACGCCACTCCCGTCCGCTTCTTGGAGCAGAATCATTTTCATGAACAGGATGATTATATTCGTGTTGGGCACTAATAGCATGGCCGTGAACAGGCGTCAACAAGGCGATCGCATAAGCGTTGGCGATCTCGCAAACATCGTTGGCTGTGTCCCGTGATGCAGACGTGAACTTAGCAGCGCACGCGCCGATGTCGATTACTTGTGCATACCGTGGTTGTTACTTTGGTCATTGCGATGTTAATTACTTCTTAAATAGTCAAAAAAGTGGTGGGTGAAGCACAATCAATACTTTAACGACAGTCTAATTCGCTTCGATTGATAACGCACTGTTCTAGGCTGTACATGGACAGTTTTAAACGACAAGATCAAGCAACACTGTGCCTCTGCCTAAAGCGAGCGTCGGCGCGGACGCGCGGTCGACGCTTGCCAGTGGTTGCGCGCCCTTTTCCTCCACGGGGCGCGCCGCGACGCATTTGACGCGTAGGCGCGTGGAACGCGTGCCGGCGCTTGCCAGTGGTTGGTACTTAATACACGCGCACCGCAGCGCATGCGTTTTTCACCATCATAAAAGGTTTGTCCCTTCCTAACTTACATGCTTAAGTACAACGTGCACAGAGGCGTAGCCACAGGGCACAACACCTCCTCCCGCCCGAAAAACTTGTAGGCGTCCCCGCAGTATTTTAATTTTATCATTACACGCACGAACATAATAAAGAGGGATCGCAACCCCCCCCCCCCCGCCCTACCTGAATGCATCGAGTTTATTGTGAGCGAAGTAGCGATACATAAAATGAAGAAAGCGTTTTACAGACTGGGTCCCATAGTACAAGGACTGTGCCACGATGAAGAATGCATTGTGGGTCATTTCATATCAAGTGGGCTTGGTGATTTTTCGACCATCTCCGATCACGCTAAAAAAAAATTCGCGCTAGTATATGCGGATGTGAGTAGTAGTTATCGAGGCGTTATATTTCGGGGGAAGAACTGTGATGCCTAGCCTGAGTATGCTTCGAACGTTGCGCACGGAAGTAAAACTGTGTCGCGCTAAATAATTTATACAAATTTAATGATTCGAGGCATTACCATGAAACAACTTTTTTCTTAGTCTAAAGGCGCCGATATCTCATGACTATATTAGTTTATTCATTTTTCTTTTATTTTCATCATTTTTGGCCATGACGAAGCATCGCCAAATGCTGCTTGTTTAACTTCTTTTTTTAAAAAGCACGGATTTTTTTTTTTGCGAGTAATACATTCACATTGTGAGGTTGAGAAGTTCATGTAATAAATGATAAAAATACTGCGGGGACGAATGAAACAGAAACATTGTCACAAAATCTTATGCCAAAACATTGTGACAAATGTTCAGAATAATTGCATTTTGACCCATATTGCGGCTTCATATCTGTAATGTAGCGTTCAAAGTAAAAATATGTCTTATACATCGTTGTGTAGTATGTTTTGTTTGTAAAGCATACCAAAAGTCTTAAAAGAGTAATTTTTGTTAGCAAAAAAGTTTTCGAACTGAACAACAAGGTTGTGCACTGGCGTAAATTACGGGGTGTAAGGGGGGCCCTGACCCCCCTTGTGTTCAGACTGGGGGGACACCCTTTGCGTTGTCCCTCCTTGAGATTTATATTTCAAACACAATATATCTGAATTGCTTGAGAGTTAAGTATAGTGCAATCAACTTTTTTTTTGTCACAGCCTGTTTTTACTGCAGTGTGTAGGCCTGCCTTCAATACACTTCAGCTGTGTGACACTATTGAAATCGCAACTGCCGCTTGACCGCTTTCGGTGAAGACTCAATAGAACAATGCAATTACATGAGTTGGGAACCCATGCTCGTTTTCTTTATTTTATTTCAAAGGATAATTTTAATTTTTATATAAATAAAAAATAAAAACCAAATGCCCCCATGGCAAGATGTGTGTCCCTCCTTGTGATTTAACTGGATTTACGCCCCTGAGGTTGTGCGAAGTTTTCCTTTGCCTCGCATTTACTGCGTAGCATATCGGCGCAGGATTCCAGCGAACGCCTTCCCGCAGCGAATAATGCGCAAGTCGTATACAATCATTTGTAACTTATTTAAGTAATACTTCTGTATTCAACATGAAAAGCGGCATTATGTGACATTTGTGACGTCATTGTGACGTCATAACAAGCAGTTTCACCTCAACACGCGGCTCCCTTGGACAACTGTTCCGGCGAAGCTTACGTGGGATTTCGTACCACTTTTTTCGCCTGCCATGTTTCGCTCAAGGGCACCGCGCAACGAGATACTTAAGGCTCTCGCGTACGTTAATAATGCAGAAGCGATCAAATTGAAACGGCATGACGACGAAGACAGATTTGAATGTTGGCAGCAGACAGAAAGTTGAAGTGGCTACCGCGATTGGTTTTGCGTATTACACTCCTCTGAAAGGCAGACGAAAAATTGCGATGGTTAAAACTAACGAGGGTAGCGATGCGGGCTTGTTGGTCTGTCATGGTTCTTGGATGTGGGCGCGAAAAGACAAGGACGAAGGGAGGAAGACACACACACTGGCGCTTAAAAGAGTTAAAACTAACTACATTTGCTCGAATGTAGACCGACACTTTTAACACGAAAGTGTTTTATGCCGGCGTCCACCAAGACTTCACTGACGTATTTCCGTCAAGGAAATATGTCAGTAGAATACAGATTTCAAAGAAAAACCATTGTTGATTTGGATGACCTGGGAGTCGAACCCGCGACCTGTCGGTTCGCGACGATAAGTTCCGGGCGCTCTATACTCACTGCGCTATCGACGCTCATGCATGAGGCTTCACAAACGCGCTTTATATCTCTCACACCTTCTCCCTTTCACAGTGACCTTGGTTGGCGGGGGGTGGTGTCGCCTTCCGGGATCGGTGAAGTACTACATCATGACCGTGGCCTCCGAGATTGGCTCCGGCAACGCACCGTTGCTACGGCCGTCGCATTTCCAAGAGGAGAAGTGTAATTTTGTCATCGTCTGAATACACCGTGAGGTGGTGGTCTTAGCCCAAGTCTCGCTCATAGTAGAATGTATCCTAGTACACTCTACTCATAGCACCAGCGACGCTCGCCTGGCTGTCACACCGCATTCCCCGCTCGCTCCGCGAGAAATCACGGCCAGGCTAGAGGGGAGACACCACGCGCATCGCGTTTCCCTTCGTGTTTCTAGCCCGGCCGTGGTGTGATCTTATTAACTCTTTGACAATCCGCGGGGTGGCGACCTTAGCCCTAGCTCAGCGTCCAATCAGCGACGCTCTTCTGGCTGTCACACCGCTTTCGGATTACTCTCTCCTCGTGCAGATGAAACGGCCTGGGCAACGGCGCGGTAGCGGAGCTGATCTCGGAGGCCATGTCAAGACGCTAACTAGCACCGACAGTGGGCGCCTCAGTAGTTTCAGTTTTCGATGCAACGGGAAGCGGAACGCCTTCCCGCGTTCAGGGTTCAAGCTACGAAATCTGCCTCTAGCGTTCCTGAAACGCTGTGTGTTATATGCATTAGCACAGGCGCAGGTTACCCTATTCAACGCTGCCCTATTACTGGGGAGCGCACACCTTGGCGTTTCTCTCCTCAGTGACGACGCTTTCAATGAGTCCATGTCGAACACCAGTGTTATGCGCTTGCTGATGCCATATTTGCGTGGGATTCAGCATATGCTGTGTCCAGGTGTATCTTAACTATTCAAGCGACCACAATGGTTAAATCATGATCTTTGGCGTTAGTAGTTGGGATGGAGATGTGCCACTAGGCATCACCGTGGGTGCATTCACGGCAAACAGAGCTATAGCTGCCAAACACCAACAGACATTGTGCAGTTTATTCTGTCCAGTTTATTCTGGAAATAACGCGGTCACCAGCGATAAGGCTGGAATCTCCGATCGTGCATGATGTTTTTAACCAACGATTAGATTATCCGATGGTCGACGACCACACTCGTCGCTATCATTGTATTCTGAAGTGTTACTCGCTTGTACAGTGAGTGTTACATGATTTTCTGGGCACGATTTCCCCAATAAAGAGTTTCGTCGTAACAGTCGGACTGCCGCCTTCTCTCCCGCCACAACCACGTGACAATAGGCAAGTGCATTTGGTTGCACTGAAACAGCTTGCTTTTTATCCGCAGTTGCAGCTGCAAGCTTGGTATGTTCCAAAAAGACAGAAATTCTTGGCACAAAAGATCAGTCCTCCCTAGAGGTAAGCCGAGCAAACCTTTTCAACGTGACATAAATCTGCGCGCGTCTTGACTATATCTGATGCGTTTGTTGCAGGATATCTTTAACAAGCTCCAGCCCTGCGATGTCATTTCTACGCTGGACGAATTCCTCAAGCCTCCCGATTTGTGAAATGAGGAATAGAGCTTCACTGCCTATGATGACTACACTTAGTAATGAATAACGTCCCTAAATAGAGTGCCTCAATGTCCTCTTCGCCCGCTGCGAGGAGGGCATCGAGGCACTCTACCCTTAAAAGGACCGACAACCAATTTTTAGGGTACCTGTTTTCTTAGTGCAAGAGAAAGCTTACTGGTCAGATTGTCTAATCATTGAGTGGTAACACGAAAACGCCGTAAAACATTTATTTTTTATCAGAAATTTTCGATCCGCAGCGCCGACGAAGCCCTACACGCAACACATGCTACAAACAGTGGTATAAGTGAGCGCGATAGCGGTTCGTATTCGTGCGCTGGGGTTCCTTGCGCATGCATGCACGCCGCCTGCATTCGCTGCGGCTCTATATGGTTCCAGTAGTTGCCGTGAAGGCAGCGCCGCTTCTCAGAGCCAACCCAGCTCACCTCGTAATTAGCATAGATTAAATCGGGAATGCCCAATAACATATAGACTGAAATCTTAAGCACGAATAGTGATGCGCCTAAGCACAGCAGACTACGTGCACCAATCCGAACGACTCATTCGTGCAGTACCAAGGCTTGTCCACCAGGCGACGCGACGTGCCGGTCTTTTTATCTTTGAAACGCAACTTAAAAATAAAAATTCCATTCAAATCTGGAAAATAATGCTCGCTTCTGCCACTATAATTCCACTTCCACCAGTCTTTTTGTGACACGTTCTGGCCGGTTGTCTGTCCCTTTAAGGACAAAAGAGGCATCTGTGATAGTCATTAGTCATCCCAGCCAACATCGTCGCAACTCCACTGATTTCTTCACTGCATAGCGCACTTTCTGGAGGACTTTTCACTCCACGCCGTCGTGGCGCAAAAATTAACAACGTAACCTCACACTGTAAGTTGTCTACGTCAGTCGAAGCAGCGTATGCGTGTTTAATGTGAATAAATTCACATTATATTGTGAGTTCTGAGCATGCATTGTGTATATATATTACCGGCTACGGGGCTAAACATTACCCAAAGTCACCGCAATTTTTTTTCTGATAACCAAAACTTAACGTGATCGTAGAAAGTGCTTCGGAAAGATGTACCCCATTGCATTACCTTACTTGTTCATGTTCATGATTCACGAAATTCGGCCTTATAATACTGACTTCTTACTTTAGCCAGCGTCGTTTCTTTTTTTGTGCAGCTGTTGGAGTTCATAACGTATGCCACTTCAAGCGGCCGAATGGTACTGTATGTATGTATGTATGTATGTATGTATGTATGTATGTATGTATGTATGTGTGTGTGTGTGTGTGTGTGTGTGTGTGTGTGTGTGTGTGTGTGTGTGTGTGTGTGTGTGTGTGTGTGTGTGTGTGTGTGTGTGTGTGTGTGTGTGTGTGTGTGTGTGTGTGTAACCCACTACAGAATGCAGGATTCTGCGGCAAATTTATCCATATGAATTATAATTTCCTCTCCCTTGTCACTTAGAAACAAGTTTCTTGAAGAGGTAATCGATCTCGGGCTCCCATTTCAGTAGTAGCGGGCCTACGTGACTGTCATAAAACATTTGTGGCTTCTGCATCTAAAATGAGAAAAAAAAAGCGATGTAAGAAAATCATTACCATGTGGTCTGACAAGTGCACGCAAATAAAGATTGTTGCATGATTTTTGTCTGTTATATACAAATACTATCGGAAGTTGACTATTGCTGCTGTGTACATATGACCTGGTGAAGGCGCAGCCATCTTCCCGAAGAAGGCTCGGCTCTTTAGGTTGCTTCGGGTGTCAGTGATGAAGACGTCACAGACCGTAATCATTGCCAATAGACAACTCATTATAATGCCGCTTAAAAAACGTAAACGGGCCTACTCGAGCACTGGTCTCCTGACGTAATGCTGTCATCTATCATGACCGAAAAAAACATTGCCTTCTACAAATAAAAAACGCACAGTCCCTTTAGCAAACGCTAAGGAGAGAACATGCGAAATCGTATGCTCTCACGAAACACTCATTAAGTTGCCTTGACGTTCTCAGGCTCATTGTGTCTTGCAAGAAATCTGGTCCCAGGGTGCATAACTTAATAGAAAGTGTGCAGCAGGCCTTCAAGTGTTAAAAGCGCAGCACGTTCGTATGAATGCACTGATCGCGACGTTGTTGTTTCCACTACAGTCACCGTATCATGTGTAGAATCGTTTATACGAGTGCAGCATTAACACGAACCTGGTCACTGACGCCAGTGTTGGGCAGTACCGAAGATACATGTATCTTAGATACTGTCTTAGATACTCTGAGTATCTTGAATCTGTATCGCGATACGTCTCGCAAGATGAGCATCTGTATCTCCGATACATTAAAGAATACATCGTGTATAAGATACTACCGTATGAAGCAATAAACATTCGCTGAACTCCGCTTCTCAAGGTGATACTGCGTCAAGAGGCCCCCTGAATAAAGCTAAAGACAGTGACAATGTTGAATCTTTCCGCCAAAGTCCTCCAGCGAAGGCATGCGATGAGGTCGGCGCATCCCTATTGGTGGAGGAGAGTCACGTAGTTGCGCTCACGCCGTCTCGAAAAATGCAAGCGTGCGAACGTCTACGCCTGTCTGACCTTTCCTTTTCTCTCTCTCTCTCTCTTTTCTACCTTTTCAGCTTTTTTTGTCATGAGACTTGCTTTTAATCACTATCTTGTGCTGCGTTCTCCAATGCGTAAGGCGTCTACAGCGCAAACTCTGACGCCGCTATACGATATATAGTGTGGTTATCAACGTTTATCTTGCATGGTGCTTCGTTACGAAGTCTGAAGAATACAAGAATCGGGTTGCTTTGCATCTTGTGGCTTTCACAGACGCAAATTTGAAGAATATCATGTATTTAAGTTTGACTTACACGCCATGAGATTGGCTTAAATGCAAATAAGGTTATAGCAACTATAGCACCACTGGTAGCGATGCTACATCTAATAGAACAAGTATTTACCCAACAGAGGATATCTTGGCGTATACCGTATGTTTTTCTTCCTGCTATCTTTATTCAAAGAGTTCTTCAAATAACAATTCGATCGTTCGCAAAAGAAGTGCTTTCTAATTAGATATCCTTCTTTTGCGTTCCATACATTACCTAGATCGCTGTATGGTTAATTTTTATGGTCTGCAATGTGTCTTTTGTAACGTGCGGCCAAAATAAGCTCCCGTATTTATTCTAACTGTCTGCGTCATCTCTACTGCTTTACATGTTTACGTTCCATTTCAGTTTACTTTTATGTCAAGGGGATTTTGAGGACGAATATATAGTAATCTGGGCGTGCGTTGAGTTCTCCTTACTACTTAGTACAATAGCGAAATTGAGTTTGCATAGTAATAATGGAAATTATTAGGAGCCATCTGAAATATATTACGAAGGGTTTTCGTGAAACACAGTAATATAAAATCTTCCGTTTTTCTCACGAGCGCCCCAACGAGTTTTTAGGCTATTTTCGATGGGCACTGAATTTTCTATTGTTTTACATTAACAGATGAGTTCCCAGTACTTCAGGCTTAATTTTGACAGCTATTAAAGGTGTTGCCTGTATCGTGTTCCTACGCTTATTCACTATGATTGTTCGATACGGAACAGCCTTTCTATTTGCTTAGACCTCTATGCTTTCCTTTTTTAGGCCTCCCTAATTATATTTTATTGTTAGTAATCACCAGGTAATCGGAGCTCTAAGTGGCAACACTGTGCATAGCAGCGGGAGCCTGCGACGCTTTCCGCAATACGTCTGCTCAAGACGTTTCGGGGCTGCACATGTTGTCTCGTAAGAGAAAAATTGCTACGCGATTTCACGCTAGTGAGCATGTCGCTAAGGAACTTTTTCTTTATCTGGGGTTTAACGTCCCAGAACCGCGTTATGGTTATGAGAGACGCCGTAGTGGAGGTCTACGGAAACTTCGACCACCTGGGGTTCTTTAACGTGCACCTAAATCTAAGCACACGGGCATAAAACATTTTCGCCTCCATCGAAAATGCAGCCGCCGCGGCCGGGATTCGATCTCACGACTTTCGGGTCAGCAGTCGAGCGCCATAACCGCCGTGGCGGGGCACTAAGGAACTCTTTACGCAGATAAATATAATATGGAAAGTTATTGCAATTTTACGTCGTCTGCATATACACGATGCACCACAAAAGATGCGCTACCAGCGTTGTGTCTGCTGTGCACCTGCCCCGTGATGAAGTATTGCGTAAACGGTGGTACGTTTACGGACAAGGTAAAACTTTACATTGGTATTTGGGTCATCGTTCGGAGGCTTCTTATTGAAGTTCTTGTAATTAGATCACAACCCGCTAGCTGGTCGGTAAGCAGAGCAGCGACTACCATGACTTACTAAAGCGACAATCAAGAACCACTGACAGCGCAGTGTATAAAGAGCTCTCATGTCAAGGAGCTAAGACAACCCTAGTAAGTTGGCTCGGAATGAAACAGCTATCATTTGACCAAGAAATACAAAACCTTTGAGATACTGACATACATTTCATTCAAGTGAAATAAAGTTGGTCGCAGTTAAGAAATTTTCAAGCAGACATTTCTGTGCATACGTATTTGCTGCTAGCGAATGTATCGAATGTATCTTAAGATACACTTGGAAAGTATCGTATCGGATACAATATTTGTCGTAGTATTTTTTATCTGTATCTCAAATACTTATGGCCCGAGTATCTAGTATCGTATCACGATACAATTTCAAAGTATCTTTGCCGAGCCCCGACTGAAGCATACGCATGCACCTAAAGCGCTACCTTCAGGATCCAAGCCAGGACGCCCACTCGGATGTACTCGATCAGTTCAGAACCGCGGAAGAGCAACGCAAGCGCGCTGTCCACTGCCAGGGAGACGCCGAGACCGGTCCAGTACTTGATTCAGACAAGCACATGTTCCTCACTTGCAGTCTCCAGGCCCTTGAACGAGGAGTACAGAGAGCACGCGAGGCTAAGTGCAAGTACAATCCTCCTACACGAACTTAAACACATCCTCGCGACTACTTTCTTCTCATCCACGGCCGCCTCGTGGTGTTGTTCTTCATGACCTCAGTATGATGGCTCATACCCAATACAGGAGATTAGCCAAGTGGAGGATGGATTTTTTCCATTAGACTCTATAGGAAGTAACAAGGTTTTCTCAATGGCACCGGACTGCATGGACTGTAGGCTTATTTTATACGTATGCACATCACTTATTCCTGACCCCATCATCACTCTTTTAGAGTTTAGCTCTTAGGCGCCCGTTCCTGCGTTGAGCGGCGTCGTCGTTGTCGTCTGCGTAACTGATAGAGCGAACGAGGACGAAAGAGTGCGAAATAGAGACTGCCACAAGGAGTTTTCTACCATGAGACAGTACCACGATAACAAACATCTTTATTTTCTGCGGGCCGCAAAGGCCAGTGGAGCCCTGGACTGAGGACCCCACCCACTTGCCCAGAAATGTTATATATAGGCAATAAATGTTTTTACTAAGTACTATTCTCTTGAGGTCGCGCTCTCTCCAGTTTTGTTCACCGCCCAAAGGAGGCCGCTACAGGGTCTTGGGAGAGTTACTGTATATGCTACCTTTAGGTAGCAGAGTTGCGCATAGGTCTGGCTAGCAACCACAGCTGTGCGGTGAAATCGCACTACGTTTGTGCAGGCGACATGCCTACCGTGTCGCCAATTAGCATGTCTGGCGTGTCGAAGACCGCCGATAAGCATTGTCTATCGATGTCTGTGTTAATTTGGTTCGCTGCAGCGGCGGCGTCGAGAAATACAAAAATTGGCCCGAGCGTAAGCTTCTCCGCAATGCATGGTTGCTTGCGGCGTTTGGAAGACAGATGAGCAACTCTGCTACCTAAAGAATGAAGGAAAGAAGTGTTAATTTCAAGGGCTCGTTTTCTTTGTTATACACAATATTAATGAGAACTAACAGACAATAAATAAAATAAATAATAAATAAATAGTAATAAATTTTCTGCGGGCCTTTGCGGCCCGCAGAAAATAAAGATGTTTGTTATCGTGGTACTGTCTCATGGTAGAAAACTCCTTGTGGCAGTCTCTATTTCGCTCTCTTTCGTCCTCGTTCGCTCTATCGGTTACGCCGACCACAATTACCTTCACAATTACCTTACATTTATTACTAAAAACATCCCCTATACTTTCCTTAGCATTATTGTCTGTTAGTTCTCATTAATATTGTGTATAACAAAGAAAACGAGCCCTTGAAATTAACAGTTCTTTCCTTCATTCATAGCGAGGGTCTCGTTCTGGCAGACTTGATGCTTTCAGGTAGTATGCGAGGGATTATTGGTCAGCTGCCAGCTCGTAATAAGTTCACGTGCTATGTGACGCCAACAGGCAGAAAAAGAGTGTTCCACACTCGCCATCATGGCTACTGGCGGCGCTGACTGACGCTCCCACGTTTAAATGCACACATACACCCTATAAAGTGGACGGGGGGATGGCCGCCGCGGTAGCTCAGTTGGTAGAGCATCGGACGCGTTATTCGAAGGTCGCAGGTTCTGTCCCTGCCCGCGGCAAGCTATCTTTTCGTCCACTTTTCTTCACAATTACCTTACATTTATTACTAAAAACATCCCCTATACTTTCCTTAGCATTATTGTCTGTTAGTTCTCATTAATATTCTGCTACCTAAAGGTAGCATATACAGTAACTCTATTGGGACATAGGGAGCCAATATGTGCGCGCCTCCGTCTGAGGCACGGAGGCGCGCACATATTGGCTCCCTATTGGGACAACGCAAGCGCAAGAGTCCGAGAGTGGCTTGCGTTCTGCGCATGCACCCTGGCGTCTTGCAAATTTTTTGGGCCCCCAATTCTGAAACTCTCTAGTGTTTCGCCGGAGTTGGGATGTGCGCCTCCGACTTGTACTTCGACATACAGGACTCCGGTGTGTGGAGAGCGTTGACGCGGCATATCAAGGAAACGACAAGTGTCCTTTCTGCGATGTCTCAAAATCGTGTCAGTACTCCTTTAAGAAACGAAGAAACCCAGCTTCTGGACGCGTACACAATAAGGGGAGACGACAGACACGCGTCCAGAAGTACCCGTGTACGCTTCCAAAAGCTGGGTCTCTTCCTTTCCTTATGTACCAACAGGCCCATCAACAGATTCTTCTGAGACTTCAAGCCCTGCCTAGAGCCCGTTGTAAACTCTCTTGGGGCAACTAATACTAATACACTGGCGAGGTAGCCACTACGCCATGGATGATCATAATTTTTGTGAAGTAGGGAAGCACCCACTATGCCACTATTCATCATTCTGCGGAGTACCGGCTACACATATGTAAGGCATTACGTGCACTTTGTGCTGTGGCTGATGACGATGATGAATTATGGCTGAGCCCTTTGTAATGGGCTGGAAGCATTCAATGACCCACTCGTTACGCAATTCGCATTATGCGATGCCTGGTTGTTATTTTACTCTTCTGCCACGCTATATTACATTAACGCGATTCATTTCCCGACATGACACATTTATAGTGTCTTTTTGCGAGGGAGTTTCAAGCACCAGCGTGGCTATGTGGTAGAATACTCGACGAGAGCACTGTACGCGCTCGGGCCTACCCGAAAACCCGGGCCCGGCCCGGCCCGCGGGCCGGGCCGAGCCGGGTAAAGTAGTTTTCACGGCGGGCCCGGGCCGGGATCGGGTCTGAGGCTCCGGAATTAGGGCAGGGCCCGGGTTTGACGTGGCGGGCTCGGGTCGGGCCGGGCTTGGACTTTGCTCCGTTCTTAAAGGGACACTAAAGTGAAACACTGAATTGGTTTCAGACTGATAAAGTGTACTCTGAGAACTCGAATGTCATTCATTTCACCATAATGAGTTGATTAATTGAGAAGAAAATCAAGGTCAAAGTTCTATTTTTAAATTTCGCCCTGAAAACTCCGTGCGACGTCAAAGATTTCAAACTGCATTTGTCACACTTCGGGGACTTTGGCTCAACGAAATTTCCTGAAACTTGGTATGTTAAGTCTATGGTCTCCTCAGAGGTCAATATACTTCATTTTTACCAATTAGGAACTACGTAGGACGCAGTAGACACAATCAAAATCTATGACGTCACGGCATCTGCTGCGCGAACTTCAAGGTGGCGTCGCCACCCGCATTTTCGTTTTGTGCGTTTTGTCGCTTAGCAAGAGCGTTGCCGCAGCGACCGTCGTGATTTTAGAATTTTAACAGAGTAACTTCCTTATTATAGTAAAATAGTTCTTCTCGTCAGTGGCCCTTTAAGTTCGTTCCACATACGTTGTGCATTCATATATGTCTCACATTTTAGCTCGAAAAAAAAAACGCTTTTTTTTATGTGGGGCAAGCTATTTGGAGAGGTTATATGAGGGACAAGTACTGAACATATTTTGCTCCTTGCATTTGGGGATACTTGATTTATCTGAGACAGGCGAGCTAAAAGTGAACAGACCAGGCACTTACATATAGTTAACATATCGTTATTCCGTGCTTTATTTGCATTCGTTATTATTTTATGCCCCAAATGTTATTCTGTAATCCCAGTATTTAATATAATAAATTTATACCTCTCACTTACCATCGCAGGAGCGATCACAGTGCTCCAAAGCGGGGAAATGTTCTTGAAAATTCCAGCCCTCCACTTAAACGAAAAGACTGCACGAAGTCTCGTTACATAGATCACTATATAGACACATTTTTTTTCCGTGGTTCCGTCCCGGCTCCCAGTGGTCATGTGACGCAAGATAGACATGCACAGCCTGCTTCGTGTGCTCATGTTGCTAACGTCTGAACTTTCGTCTTGTTCCGCTATATCAGGGGTCTTAAGCTCAGCTTAGCTAACGGGCCGGATTTACGAAAATTTACTCCCGCAGGGGAAAGTACAGTGACGAAGATAAGAGAGGGGGGGGGGAGGGGACAGGTCGTACCAAATGTCAGCTAACGCTGCCATTTGAAAGACCCTTTTTCCATATCTCCTATATGGGTCATTTCTGAAGGGTTTTTGGCGGCAGAATTCCAAAAACGTATGGATACCTATCTCCAAAGTTACTAAAATCTAGGGGTGTGCGAATATTCGAGTTTCGAATTCGAATCGAATAATACCTAATCGAATAATTCGATTTGACTTTTGGAATAGCTAGTATTTGAAGTTTCGAATAATTCGACATCACGAATATCTAATACGCGACAAAGGTCAATGGTCCAACTTAGGTTAGGGTGGGGTGGCTAAAACTAACGCTAACGTCGTTACAGCAGGCCTTTCGTCAAAACATTCACTGATATCCATGTTGAAAAGGGAACGCATGTCCATTTTAAAGAAGATTATGTGATTTCCGCACGTAAAAAAATAAAACACATGAGAAAACTGTCAAGCCCTTCACAACTCTGCTTCCAAAACGAGGGTATGGACTCCTTGAGTAGTTCGGTCTCGTATGCCTCAAGGGTGTGTCCAGATAAGATCGAACACGAGGTCCCGGTCACCATTCCCGATTGTGATGAAATTTACTGTAGGTCTAGACATTACACACAGAACAATGGTTTCGCAGTTAGTTTTGCGAAAAAAAATTTTGTTCGCCTGAAAAAAATATATATAAATTTTGGCCACAAGAAACGCTTTTCCGCCAATTTCGCGATTCCTGTATTTTGAGCGCACCTAGGAAAAAAACGGTGCACTTCTTCGTCTCAATATTTATTTCCGTTAAAGAACAAGTGAAATACAATCTTATGAGTCTATTATTTCCCTTGCTTGTCGAAGCACTTTTGAAGAAAAAATCACAAACTTGGCAAATCGCACAAAATACCTCTATTTCAGGAATTTATTGCTGCAAGCAAGTTAAAGTGAGGATAATGAAAATTGGTACATATTAACTTTGATACTTTCGCTCTCTTTTAAAATAATTCGCGTGGTTTTATCGCGCTCGGTTTTACTCGATAATTGGGCTGAAACGTAAGTGATTTACCAAAAACGCCGAACTTTGAAAATGATTTTCTCAAAAAGGTCATTTTTAATTTTTTTTAAAATCCCTCTGATTGAAATCAAGGACGTCATCTACCATTGTGCAGAAAAAAACGTTGCATTATTTTGGTTGCTAACAAGTCATGGTGCGTCAAATGTGACCATGCCAGCCTAGCGGCCGCGTCGTTCGTTATGGGCTGAAACTCGGATATAAGTTGCTAAAAATACTTGTGCGTGACATAATCACAAATCAGCAGCTCCACACCAACAAATGCGCAGCCCGGTGTCATGGTTAAGCAAGCTTTGTCTTGCGATCAGCCGCTTGACAAACCCGCAGCAGCGGCTGCTCGATGCTACGGGCACTCACATTACATGAGTACCGCTTCGACTGCGAATGAGCTCCGCTTGCGCGCCAAACTACGCTCAGAGGACAAACGAGAGAAGGAATGCATCACTGTGAAAGGTAAAGGCTGTTAAGTGCCAACAAATGTCATAATATGCAAAGAAAACTCTCCCGGCAATTTCCCAGTGAGCTCCTTCAATACAGCACGGATGTATTTTTTTCCCTGCTGTTATGCCCGAAGCCGCATAATATCGTGATAAACGCTCGACTTGCGTTGAATATTCTATCTGCGGACGCCCAACAATACAGTATTGTAAAAGCGGTTCTTTAATGAAGTAATGGACTTAGACACACTTCTTTTCACAGCCGGCTGACACAAGTGTTCTGGCACGAGATGCACAACTGCAGTTTGAGTTGCTCGACCATCGGAAGCACGTATGACAGCTTTCTTTAGACGTCAATGGCTTTCTTTTGTGCCACATGTTGCTCATAGAACGTACCTAATTATATTTAGGCCATCCGAAGAAAGAAAGCAACACATGAGCGCACTACTGGAGGCGCTCACTGGGAAATCGCCGGCAGAGTTTTCGTTGCATATTATGACATTTGTTGGCACTTAACGGCCTTTAACTTTCACAGTGATGCATTCCTTCTCTCGTTTGTCCTCTGAGCGTATAGTTCGGCGCGCAAGCGGAGCTCATCCGCAGTCGAAGCGGTACTATGTAATGTGAGTGCCCGCAGCATCGAGCGGCCGCTGCTGCGGGTTTGTCAAGCGGCTGATCCCAAGACAAAGCTTGCTTAACCATGACACCGGGCTGCGCATTTGTTGGTGTAGAGCTGCTGATTTGTGATTATGTCACGTACAAGCATTTTTAGCAACTTATATGCGAGTTTCAGCCCATAACGAACGACGCGGCCGCTAGGCTGGCATGGTCACATTTGACGCACCATGACTTGTTAGCAACCAAAATAATGCAACGTTTTTTTCTTCACAATGGTAGATGACGTCCTTGATTTCAATCAGAGGGATTTTAAAAAAAATTAAAAATGACCTTTTTGAGAAAATCATTTTCAAAGTTCGGCGTTTTTGGTAAATCACTTACGTTTCAGCCCAATTATCGAGTAAAACCGAGCGCGATAAAACCACGCGAATTATTTTAAAAGAGAGCGAAAGTATCAAAGTTAATATGTACCAATTTTCATTATCCTCACTTTAACTTGCTTGCAGCAATAAATTCCTGAAATAGAGGTATTTTGTGCGATTTGCCAAGTTTGTGATTTTTTCTTCAAAAGTGCTTCGACAAGCAAGGGAAATAATAGACTCATAAGATTGTATTTCACTTGTTCTTTAACGGAAATAAATATTGAGACGAAGAAGTGCACCGTTTTTTTCCTAGGTGCGCTCAAAATACAGGAATCGCGAAATTGGCGGAAAAGCGTTTCTTGTGGCCAAAATTTATATATATTTTTTTCAGGCGAACAAAATTTTTTTTCGCAAAACTAATTGCGAAACCATTGTTCTGGGTGTAATGCCTAGACCCACAGTAAATTTCATCACAATCGGGAATGGTGACCGGGACCTCGTGTTCGATCTTATCTGGACACACCCTCAAGCGCCGTAAAACCGCCCGACTTTGGCCCGCGAAACCCTCGGTGATTCGCTTCACATGTGAACATTTTTTTAACCACTGCCGCAGCGCACCGCTCGTTCAGAAACTCCCATCGTCCCGGCGGGCAGTTAGAACGATGTGAACGGGCGCCCGAAGACTTTTGGGCCTGGAGCACTCATGACGATGAAGCACAACACTACCGTTGTCAGATGAGCTGTATCACCCGACCATATATAAAAAAAAAACGAGCTACCGTAGCCCCCTCTGTTAGCCGAGAACGTTAAGCCAGGACACGTGGAACAGCTTGTGTGTCTGCATGGCAGTTTGTAGTCTTTCGGTAGCAGTTACTCACAGCGTTATGTGCACGAGGAGATGAGCAGATTTCATTTCTTTGCTCTTTCTTTCAATTTTCAATAAGATCGTTTGTATTCGATATTCGATTCGATTTTCGATATTTCTGGCCACTATTCGGCACCATTCGATTCGAAGTCGATTCGCGATGAAATTTCACTATTCGCACGCCCCTACTAAAGTCTGAACGCCGATTCTGAAATGTAAAGTTTTGTTAACGGTTATGTATCAACACATGGTGGCCGCAGGGGGTGCCTCAAGAAAAAAAAATTCACACCATCTCCCACTAAAGGGACCCTTGTGGCGATGCGAAGCAGCGCATGGGTCGACTTATGACATGAGTTTCCTTGGCAAGAAATAGATAGTTTATTCGTAAAGGCCTTGTAGCGGTCATCATAAAAAAACTTGCTATGTTAATCAGAATTACCAGTGTAGCGGGATGATAGATAGATCTCCGTAGTAAAAAGTGATGCAGTGTGGAACAAGAGGGGAATACAAGAAAAAAGAAGACAAAGCCTGAAGGGTGAAGCAATGATAGCGATAGCAGTGTATCTAGCGCTACAAAAAGGTTCGTTGTTTTATCGGCTCTATATGTATATTGAAGTAAACGCTTCCGTACCAGGTGAGTTACCGAGCATACATGAGCATATTTCACTAATTGCATACTTGCTCTTTGCCAAAAAAACCGTATAAAGAAAGCTTCGAAAAAAAATTACGCTGGAACTTGAACTGTTAATATAAAGATTAACTACATTCCATCTCACAAGCTGGTTGCAGCACTGTGGAAGCTACGAGGCTGCTTAACCAATAGGAAGAGCGAACACCCCTCACGATGTACTCATCCGCGCCGCGTCGTCTGCTCGACGTCCCCGTAGCGTCTGTGCTCTGACCCTTAGCCGCAAAAAAACAACGCGCGTTGGGCAAGTGAAGCGAACACACGTAGCAACGAACGCTCGTAGCGTTGGACAGCAACGGTAGCGCCGGAACAGCGCCTGGTCGGAAAAAACAACAACATGGCAGCACACGTCGACGCTGGTTTCTTGCGCCTCTAAATTATGAAGTCACCGTCGTGAGCAGTGTGCGTCGTAAATGCGAAACTGACACTTGTGTTTGCGTTATAGTTGCGTCTTGACGCCTCGACAGCAATGTACTCGTGTATATTTTGCACTGTTTCCATGATTCATTTTCAAATCTTCGAGTGCAAGGCTTAGCAGGCGTGGCTGAACAAACAGCTAATCTCAATAATAAGGTTAAAACGTACCTGATACTTTGCCCTCAGCGTGAGACGAGACAAAGAGATCACAGGCTGGACGGCACATCTCCGATCTGCGAGGCAGGCGCTTGTGAAGCCACCGGAAGGTCCCCTGTTTGTCCCGGAAGCTGGCGTCTTCTGTACCATAGAGTTTCCTAAAATTAACTAGAGGGGACTCTGGCGCTGCGATCGTTCAGCTACCATGGGAATGATGGGTAGTACACAAATTTGCCTAGTCTTCGTGCTTGCGGCTTCAAACGTACTTGTGGCTTTGTTTATTGCTGTGTTTTGGCGTTCGTTTCGGATAAAAGAATAGACCGTTGTGAACTTCATGACCAGGTTTGATTTGGTGAGCCTAAAAAAGTTAAACTGGTGAAGTGGAACGGCTGACTTTTGCTGAACTTCGTTTTTCGACAAAGCGGATGCAGCCGACGCGGAGCCAAACGGAGCCGAAAGAACGAAGTTTAGACAAATTTGTGTACTACCCATCATTCCCATGCTGGCTGAAGCGTCATGCGTTGCAGCTCCCATAGACACTAGCGCCAGAGTTCCCTCTAGTAAGTATTGTAGGAAACTCTATGTTCTGTACGTCTCAGTCGCGCAGTTCAAATATTCTCGGGTGACAACTGTTGTTATGATCGTTTTTCTTTTTTATTTTTGCAAACTCTGCGATTACGCCTCACTTTAAACGCCGACGAACGCTACACGAAAGATGACAGACGCCGTGCCGACACCGTCCGAATATGGCGGAGTGCTGCAACGTACAAAATGCGTAAAAAGTAATGCAACATTGAGGTACTTACGCGTGAAATATCTTCCCTGACGACTTTTCCGGTCGATTCGTACAGTTTACTGTGCTACAGGCAGGTATTTATTTTAAAAAATAAGAGAAAAGCTTTCTTCCGGAACAAAAACGGTGGCTTCACGCCCGCGTGCTCGATGCGCCATCAAGCTCCTCCTAGTGGAGATCAGTGAAAGCGATAGCCGATTCCACCGTTTATTTGCTGTTGTCCGTCCGGAGCTACTCGCATAGGTCGGCACTGTAAGAGAATACTCACTCATGCTCACTCACCCCAATTTTTTCCGCCTTCGCACTCACTCACGTTCATACTCACGCCTACTCACACTCATAGGTACTCACTCACGTTCATACTCACGTTTACTCACACTCATAGGTGCTCACTCACGTTCATACTCACGCCTACTCAGACTCATAGGCACTCACTCACGTTCATACTCACGCCTACTCAGACTCATAGGCACTCACTCACGTTCATACTCACGCCGACTCACACTCATAGGCACTCACTCACGTTCATACTCACGCCTACTCACACTCATTGACACTCACTCACGTTCATACTCCCGCCCACTCACACTCATAGACACTCACTAACGTTCATACTCACGCCAACTCACACTCATAGACACTCACTCACGTTCATACTCACGCCTACTCACACTTATAGGCACTCACTCACTTTCATACTCACGCTTACTCACACTCATAGGCACTCACTAACGTTCATACGCACGCCTACTCCCACTCATAGCCACTCACTCATGTTCATACTCATGCCTACTCACACTTATAGGCACTCACTCACTTTTATACTCACGCCTACTCACACTCATAGGCAGTCACTCACGTTCATACTCACGTTTACCCACACTCATAGGTGCTCACTCACGTTCATACTCACGCCTACTCAGACTCATAGGCGCTCACTCACGTTCATACTCACGCCTACTCACACTCATAGGCACTCACTGACGTTCATACTCACGCCGACTCACACTCATAGGCACTCACTGACGTTCATACTCACGCCTACTCACACTCATTGACACTCACTCACATAGGTCGGCACTGTAAGAGAATACTCACTAACACTCACTCACCCCAATTTTTTCAGCCTTCGCACTCACTCACGTTCATATTCACGCCTACTCACACTCATAGGTACTCACTCACGTTCATACTCACGTTTACTCACACTCATAGGTGCTCACTCACGTTCATACTCACGCCCACTCACACTCATAGGCACTCACTCAGGTTCATACTCACGCCCATTCACACTCATAAGCATTCACTCACGTTCATACTCACGCCTACTCACACCCATAGGCTCTCACTCACGTTCATACTCACGCCTACTCACACTCATAGGCTCTCACTCACGTTCATACTCACGCCCACTCACACTCATAGGCACTCACTCACGTTCATACTCCCGCCTACTCACACTCATAGGCACTCATTCACCTTCATACTCACGCCTACTCACACTCATTGGCATTCACTCACGTTCATACTCACACCTACTCACACTCATAAGCATTCACTCACGTTCATACTCACACCTACTCACACTCAGGCACTCACTCACCTTCATACTCACGCCTACTCACACTCATAGGCATTCACTCACGTTCACACTCACACCTACTCACACTCATAAGCATTCACTCGCGTTCCTACTCACACCTACTCACACTCATAGGCATTCACTCACGTTCATACTCACACCTACTCACACTCATAGACACTCACTCACGTTCATACTCACGCCTACTCACACTCATAGACACTCATTCACGTTCATACTCAAGCCTACTCACACTCATAGGCGTTCACTCACGTTCATACGCACGCCTACTCACACTCATAGGCAGTCACTCACATTCATACTCACACTTACAGGCACTCACTCACGTTCATACTCACGCCTACTCACACTCATAGGCACTCACTCACGTTCATACTTACGCTTACTTACACTCATAGACACTCACTCAAGTTCCTATTCACACTTACAGGCACTTACTCACGTTCATACTCACGCCTACTCACAGTCATACGTACTCAATCACGTTCATACTCACACCTACTCCTACTCATAGGCGCTCACTCACGTTCATACTCACGCCCACCAACACCAACTGATGGGCATACTCACGCCCATACTCGCGCCCACTCACACCCACTGAAGTTCATACTCACGCTTCCTCACACTCATAGGCACTCACTCACGTTCATGCTCACACGTCACGACCATTGGTAGTCACTCGTGTTCATACTCACGCCCGCTCACACTCATAAGTGTTCACTCACTTTCAGTAACGCCTCTCACACTCATTGGTACTCACGCACGTTCATACTCACGTGCACTGACTATCATACCTACTCACTCACGTTCACACTCACACGTACACACACTCATAGCACTTACGCTCTTACTCACATCTACCCGTACTCACTCACGTTCACACTCACGCCATCTCACACTCATAGGCACTCACTCAGGTTCATACTCACGCCCACTTACGTTCATAAGTACTCACGTTCACACTCAAGGGTACTCACACTTATGGGCACTCGCTCACGTTTATACTCATACCTGCTCATACCCATCGGTACTCACCGACCCATTCACACTGGTAAGTACTGACTCACACCTACTCACACCGGTGCTCACGTTCATACTCACACCTACTCACAGCCATTTGTACTCACGTTCACTCATGTCTACTCACTGCCATGGGTACTCACTCACATTCATACTCACACCTATTACACTCGTATGTTGCCTTCATACTCATGCCTTCTCATATCCCTCGTCACTCACTCATACTCACACTCACACCTTTGAAATGAGTCTACTCATGAATGAACATGCCATGCTTTCCGCTCTACTCACACTCACATGCGGCCCCTGATGTCCATATTGAAGTACACTCCCGTTCACAGATACTCGCGTTTACACGTCCAATAGCTCCCATCTTCGATCATTACCACTCCCACCTAAAGTCCCTAGAACAGGGAAAAATCTAGGGACTTTACTCACACCTACTCAACCTCGCCGGGTCTCATTCACATCTCTCTGTCACACTGGACAAAAGTTTTGTATGCATTCGCATCTAAGATGATCATCTCTCATATACTCTCGTTATATCCGAACGTGCAGATTTGTAAGATTGTAATGGATAGTCTCAGAAACAAACCGCGGATGTTAACACTGGTTCAAGGGAAATGTGCTATGTATATGTATTATTTTTTTTATTTGAACTTTATTCAGACAGACATTGTCTGGGATGAAGGGGCTAAAAGCAGGTGCAACTCCCTGACGAAGGCCCCTCTACCCATACATTGCTCAGGGGATGTCATATGGGATGTCGGGACCGCGGAAAATTTGTTCGAATTAACGAAATGCCGAATTATCGAAAGTATCAAGGAAACAATAAACAAGTGTCTATTACATCAATGCATTCGCATTTTCTTGATGACCACTTAAATTCATGGAACATATCTGGCATAAAAGCAATGCAAATGCCGCAAATTTCTTCATTCGCAACTCCGTTCACAATGTGACCGCGGCTCAAGACAGCCGTGTCTTAACGCTAAACGTGATCTGCCCCCCTCCCTTATTACGTACCGTCACCGCCACCACGCGCACGTGAAGATAACTTCTGCGCCGGAAAAATTATCGACAAATGATCGTTCGTTCATCGTAATGTCGCAACCTTAATTTATACCAGCATGCGCACTGCGGCTGAATCTCTTCACCTTCAACAGCTTCCACTATGTTCGAGTTGCGTGACATTGCGCGTGCATTGCCCGAAGTCAAAACGAGGCTACTGAGTGCCGCATCCGCTGTGAACGAAAGTGCGGTTGCTAAATTAAGACACGATCATAGCGACCACGCAGTTCCGAAGGCGCGTGCGCGGCCTGCGCCCACAGTCGAAACGAAACTGCTCGGCAGAGCATCCGCTGCTGAATAAACCTGGCTCGCTAATGCACAATAATGAATGGCTACTACACAGTTCTGAAGCGACGCGGCGAAAACGAAACTACTGCTTGTCGCAGCTTTGACCCGCAGTCGCCGCTGGCGCTATGGACGCGATCATAGATATATCACCCACGCAGTTCGCGTGCGCCGAGCAAAATCGAAGACAAAGCAAGTGGGCCGCAGCCGTCGAAGTCTTTGTCGCCAACAACGTGATTATGGCTAGATCGTGGACGGCGACCACGCCTTTATGAAGGACCGCAGCCGTTTGAGTTGTTCGCGAATGCCGTTTTTCCTCCTGTGAGTCGAACTCCGAGTCGAACCTCGGATTGCTTGGTGCGCTCCGAGGTTCGTCCGAATTGACCGGGTTGCGGGCAAATATGACCGAATTAACAAGAGTTTGATACCATTAAACAATGCATAAGCTTGCCGCGACCAGCGAACACGTCCGAATTATCCGATTTTCCGAATTAACGAAGAGTGAATAACGACCTTTTAGCGTATAACTTTTCATTTTCGTCGACTGACCAAACAGCAAATGTACGGGGCGCTTATTTGCTTACTCCACTTTCACTACTTATGCCAGGGGTTTAAAACTCACGTCAGCTAACGAGCCGCAGCCACGAAAATTTATTCCCACAAGGGCCAGGACACAATCACGAAGGTAAGAGCGGGGGGCGGGTAGGAATAGCTTGTACAAAATGTCAAGCCATGCATAAGCATGCTCCGCCGCTATGTCAGGGACAATTTTCTCCCCCCCCCCCTTTCTCGCCCCTGAAGTGCATTGTGCTTGCACGCTGCTCGACCAATATAGCATTGAATGCTTAGGTTTGTTTTGTCGGCGAACACAGTGAAAATCCAGCGCACAATCACGACGTCGAGGAAGAAGCACACAACCACAGCGCTGATCGGCCTTGTCCCACATTGTGATTTCTGTGCCTCACACCAGCGGCCGCGTTAATCCTTGGATTATGCCGCTTTTGAGACATGGCGAGTTGACGACGCAGTATGAACGTCTGCATTACGCCATAAAAATGTGTATCTAGTACATTGAATCGGTGTACTTCATATAAAGTTATTCGTATTAAGGCGAAAGTCTTGTATGCCTCATCAAGCGGGAAAAGTGACCTGTAATGCCATGTGACGCTCCCTCCTAGTCCTTTTCCTTCGTCCATGTACAAGCCCTATCATTAAACACACACACACACACACACACACACACACACACACACACACACACACACACACACACACACACACACACACACACACACACACACACACACACACACGAGATCATGGGAAATACATCATCTCATTATGCGCTCCTGTCGACCACCGCCACGGGACCGGCGAGGCTGCCATCGTCCCAGGCGGCAGAAGAAATGGCCATAGCCCTAGCAATACTCCATAGTGGCAACGAGGACACACTTGTCGTGAGTGACGCCAAGACGGTGGTGCGAAACTTTACCAAGGGATGGGTCTCCGTCGAGGCGGCGCACATGCTGAACGCCAGAGTCGTGGACTTCAAGTCCTGCGCTATCACCACCAAATCTCTCAAGTGGTTCCCCACGCATGTGGGAGAGCTTGGCAACGAACAAAGACCCGACCTCCCGTCGAATCACAACAAGCGCGCCCACCGCGTCGCGAGACCGCTAACCCGCCGCGACGCGGACGAAAGGGCCACACTCTAAAAACTGAAACTCCTGCAGTGAGAGTTATAGAGCTGTGTTACTCCCACAGATCTCATTATACTCTCTCTCAGGGAGGCGCTTTACTCTCTTTTGGCCAGGAGGAGTGAAAAGGCCTTTCACTCCTCCTGGCGAAAGAGAGTAAAGTGCCTGTTTCACTCCCGCATACCACGAGAGAGTAAAAGGTTGTTTTACTCTCTTGCCATATAAAAGCTTGTTTCAGAGCTTGTTTTAGTCTTGCAACTCTCCAAATATAACGAGCTGTAAAGAAAAGTTCGTGCAGTCTAATATCGTTGGCAGTAGCTCAATCGATGAAGTGACGGCGATAGATTCCTCGTCAACTTATCTCGACGAAAACCGCTGACATGCACAAAGAATCTGCGATCATAAATGTACGCGATTATACTCACACGTACGCACACTCTGAGTCAGGTCCTAGTTATTGGACAGATTTAGTTGAGCGTCCGCAACAATGTACGGACGCAGCCTGCCAGCCATTTCCTATGGCAGGCTGCGTCCGTACGTTGTTGCGGACGCCCAACTAAATCTGTCTATTAACTGACTAGAGGCGGCACGCCGCAGCGTACGCAATAAAATGCTGTGGACAGAAAGCACGATAAAAAAGAAAAAGGGGGGGGGGACGCTTAGTTTCGCCTTTTAAACGCGACAGCGGTATTCGTACACACGCATGGTCGCGCACGCACACACACACACACACACACACACACACACACACACACACACACACACACACACACACACACACACACACACACACACACACACACACACACACACACACACACACACTATCGCCTTCTCAATCGCTAGCTTGCCTGCGCTTCTCGATGGAGACGTATACACAGTGCCGCAAGGAAAGCCAAAGTGCAAACGCCCTCTCTCTCTTTGCATCTACCTCGACTTTTCGCTCACGACCAACCAACGCTGGTTTTTCGCTCAGAACCAATGACGCCGACGCCGCCGACACCGGAATTTCTGCGAGACGAGCTCTTTGACGCTATCGCCTTCCAAAAAAAAAGATATATAAACGCGACTTCCTTCAAGCAGCCGCTAAACGGGAGGGCTGTTACATGAGCCGCCGAGAGAAACACGATAACGCAACCTTACGACGCAGGCACGCAGGCGCGAGCGAGGAAAGACAAAATAAAAAAAAACAGACACACACACACACACACACACACACACACACACACACACACACACACACACACGCGCGCGCGCGCGCGCACCAGGAGAGGAGAAGCGTGCGTGCTCAAGTCGAAGTCTCGCCGTCGCCCGTCGCTGCCTTCGCCATTTTCTCCCGTTGCCCGGTCATCGAAGTTTCCGAATTGCTCAGCTGTGTCGGCTGTGCGTGCCCGTGTCCTGTGTGTGCGCGACTCTGATCTCAACGCTGGACGTGAACGGCATTTAGCGACGGCAGTGCAACATCGCGTACTGTGAGCGTGTTCGTGTTGGTTTCATGATGGTCTGAAGACTCAAGCGTGCTTGCACCTTCGTGTATTCGTGTTCGGCCAGCACCTGGTTAGGCACAGTCGGAAATGCGAACGGTAAGTGGTGCTTCTGTGTTCTCAGTTTCGCGTCGCTCACGTGTGTAGTGCTGCACAGTGTGTCGCGTGGAAAGTACAATAAAAAGCAGAATGGAAAAGCATTCGCGCACATACGTGTGATGCCTGATGCGCGTTTAAAAAGCTTTTGTGAAGGCACACGCTTCGCACGGCCAGTCTATCGAAGAGCGGGTACGCCTCAATGAAGACTATTTGTGCTATACAATTTCTTTGCTTGCCATAAAGCGTGAATGCGGCAGCGTGCTTTCAGAAAATATAAACAAGCGAGAGGCCGCGGTTATCACTCCGTCATGTGTGCATTAAGGCTAACTTTTGTTTTCAGTTGATTCAGTTATTGTAGTTGTCAGCCTCGGTTGTACGATGGTTGCGGTGCTCGGCTGCCGACCCGAAAGTCGCGGCTTCGATTTCGGCCGCGGCGGTAGCATTTCGGTGGAGGCTAAACGCCTGTGTACTCTGCGATGTCAGTGCACGTTAAAGAAAACAGATGGGCGAAACTTCCGGAGCCCTTCGTTGCGCCCTTCACTTTTTTAGAAAAACGCCTATTTTCATAATTCATTTTCGGTAAAACACCCCCCTCCATCAGAATTTCGCTCCCCCCCTTCCCCTGTGGCTACGCGCCTGGCGTACGCTATTCCAAATCTCCCTAATATTAGTAAGTGGGAATACTTTTCGATAACAATTTTGCATTGCGCACTTTGTTCGTCCCTAAGACAAAAAATGAAACAGCATACCATATATAGGGTAATAACGTCATTAGGTTGGACTAGAACGAATAAATTATGCTGCAGAGATAAGATTATGGCCATATTATGTGAAAGTTGTCTGCTAAGTGACAGCGTTTATGGTGAAGCACGTGCATTTTACGATATTGTCACTTAATTCGTGACAATTTTGTGACATAATTAGTGACATCTTGAACTTTCATGAATTTCATGTGGATATTCTCATCGAGTTGAAGATGTGCGAGCTGTGCCAGGCTTATTCAGTCACATCAGTGCAAGTCAGCTCAATGCAGTACTGATGGCAGAGGGACAATAATTAAAAAAATGTGACTCTCATAAGACTATTATGAAGCTTTGAAGCAAGGCTAAGCAGCCATTAAACATTATCACAGTTAAAAAAACTAATGTTCAGCAAGAACAGAACACCTTTCGTCATTTCTTATGGTTTACTTCTTTAAGTCATATGTAAGCTTCCTACCTTCATGCTTCTTGATGAATGTGAATATTGTGTTTAGTGCAGCACCAGAAGCAGTAGACAATGGCCCGCAGGTCACCAGATGACTCTATCGCAAATTCTCAAAGGATGTGCTGTTGTGCACCTACTCCTTGCTGTTTCATGCTCTGTTTTGAGCTCTTTCATTAACATGATACACGGCAAACAACTTAATTTATCAGAAACTCAAATGCTGTGTTTTTGACGAAATGGTAGGTGTGGAGTGAACTTGAAACCACAAGTATTTGCTTTCTAGTCTCGCACAGGCAGTGAAATTTGTGGTTGGCTGTAGGTTGGCTGTAGGTTATGAATGTTTGTGCAGTTGGCAACACTACACTACTGAACTTGATGTGTATATTTGTAAATGCTGCAAGACTTAAAATGAAGGAAGGAAAGAAAGAAATAGATGGGAAGACAGGCAGGTTAGCCACTTCTCAAACTGGCTGGCCATGCTGCGCAAAGGAAGAGGGTACGAGGAATAAAGGATAATACAAAAGAAACTTTACAGAAAAAGAACAAAGCAGGAAAGAAGAGTATGATGCCTCGTAAAGTCTGTCTGTAAGCTCACTTTTGCGTAAGAAGCACAGCAGCACTTTCAATGCCAACATCAAACGGGAGCAGCAATGAAAAAGCTCTGGAATCTGGTTTTCCTGAGATTAAAAAAAACAACGCTTTATCTACACTGCCAGTTTTGTATTATGTACTGAATTAGTTCTTGGTGTTCGAGTGCATTAGGATAATAAATTTAGAGTTAAAAGATTGTTGCATGCATGGACGTCTAACTGAATTTATGCCGGTTATCTGAATTAGGTATTGGTGTGCTTTACAGCTGTTTAGTGCAGCATGAAATAGTGAGTCACTGCAAAAAATCTGTACATTTTTTTTTTCTTTGCAGAAGGTGCTCAAGATGGCACATGCAACGCTATGCAGCTGTGGACGCCAGCAGCTTGATAAGAACTCTTGAAGCTCATCTGGATGCTTCACAGAACCTGGGTTGGTAGCAGTAATCTCGTTAGGAGAGAGTGATCAAATAGAATCCATTTCTGAATTGTGCAGTGCATACCTGTGTTTAATGAAGCAAGTCATTGATACATTGGAAACATTGAGAGTATCACTATTTTGAGTCCAATGTCATGGTAGCTCTTATCTCAGTCATCTGATACAGTATGCAGAATCTGCACCTGCACTCTGTCATGCCTATAACACTATATTGAATTTACAGTGGAGTGCCTCGATAATAGACACCTGTAGCATGATATTGACTGTATTGTGAGGGATTCATAGTGTTCCTGGCGAAATGGTCAGTACTTATATAACGGCAGTGCTAAGAAGACAAGGACAAGAAAGTGCACATCAAGAGCGCTTACTCACAACTGAAAGCTTTATTGCCTAAACTTGAACCTCGCCTATTACCCGCCAACTAGTTCACATTCTCGTTTTGCTTCAAACGGTCAGTATTGTGATGCATTACCTTAACAATGAAGTGGCATATACATCGATATACATTGAAGCTCACTAGCGCATTGTTATTATGGTGTTTAACTTTATTTTTGTGTTTGGTAGTTTCAAAACCGTTCACAATTTGCGACACAAATGTTAGTCCTGTTGTGAGTCACAACAGGACTAACATAGGATGGGCTGCATGCGCCTTGTGATTTAAGTTATCACTGTTAGGAAAATTTTTACATTCATTTCCACTTGATAGTTATATTAATTGCTTGTCTAGTTTGTGTTGGCTAGGGAAGATTTAAGGTAACAGCAAGCAGTAAGCAGCATATAAAATTTTCAGTATGCACGCATTTCATAGTTGGCAGAAGCAGGATGGTGCAGTGCTTACAGGCAGGTGCTATGTGCACAGCTGGTTTAGTCCGAAGTGCTGTGAGAAAGACAACATATAGATGTTGCTTTGGCATAAACAGAGCTTTATATTTAAATGTAAATTAAAAAATCGAGGCTGTCCACTGTGGCATGCCTCATAAGTACTATATATCTATATTTTGTCCCGTCTAGCCTAGGATTTTAAATAATTTATTTGGGAGAACTTGCACTAAGTTTTGAGGATAAATGAATTATTTTTGTAATAGGAGTTGCCTCCACAAAACAACAAGCAACACTGCACACTAGCTATTGTACCTTGTTCTTTTGCTAGGTGTATAAAAACATGGCAGCAAAACATGGACAAGCAATTGAGCCTCCTCTTTCTGTATTATAATGCTGCGTCTTTCTAGATATTACAAGAATGAAAGTGTGCTGCACACTCATTGCATATCTCACAAGAAAATACTTGGCAGCTTCTTAATTTTGTATTTTTCTGTTTTTTCGGAAAAGTCTGCAGTAGGAGAAGACAAGTGGGTATTTTGTATGGATGCAGAAAGCTTAAGACTTCTTTGCTTGATATCTTTTTCAGGAAGACTGAACACTTTTGGCAAAGCAGCAACAGTTCTGGCCCATCTGTTTGTCTACAAGACGGTCTCTTCTGTGAACACTCCTGTGCCTTACAGTATACTATACTGATGATCTTGTACATCTCTCAGTATTTAGGATTGTCAGCACTTGGACTGCTGCACTGTGTTATGCACCAGGGGCGTAGCCAAGGGGGGGGGGGGTTGGGGGGGTTCAAACCCCCCCGAAATTTTTTCAATTTTGCTTGCGTATATAGGCACGCACACATACAAACGCACGCACGAACATACATAAAGTATGGTTGAACCCCCCCCCCCAAAAAAAAAAATTTCTGGCTACGCCCCTGTTATGCATGGTGCTGAGTTCAAACTTTCCAATAACAGTGTGCATTTGAAAATTTTACATGGCTTGAAAAGATGCTGAATGTAAACTCATTTAATTTACTAAGCATGGTTCTTTACTGTTTTACAGCCGTTATTTATTCCCTGTTCAATTTTTATTCAACCTCATGGCATGTCCAGTCCTTGGCTCTAATGTGCCAAGCCACCACCAGTATTGATGGCAATTTTATTCAAAGCATGTTATTACCTAACTCCGAGGTAACTTTCCTGTCACGGTATCGCGGATTCATTTTCAATGTGGCACTTCTGCATGAGCCATAAATTGAGCTGTTGAAGGTGACGAGGAACCAATTTTCCGGTCGCATTTCATGGCACTAGCTGGCATGTAAATATTGTAACCATTGGTCTACTATTTATGCATAATAATGCGGGTGAATAGGGTTGCGAAATAATGCCATGTTCAAATCAAATCAAATCAAATCAAATCAAATCTTTATTTCCACCGTGTACTTTACAGATGGAGGACAACGGAAAAAAAGCTGCCTATAGGCGGCTTGACTAATTTACATTATTTCTTAAAAATATGTGAATAAAGGCGACTGTGTTTACAAACCTTGGCAGATGGATCTATGGTCGACACCACAGGTCTTTATACAAAACATTGAACTGCACAATCATGCGTAACATGTTTTCATGCCTGAGGGCAAACTAATGTTATATATAAGAAAAATGGTACACCACCATGCCTAAGTGTTGCAAGCCTTTATTACTTATCGAGTTGCCTTCATGTGTAAGCAGACACCAAGTTCTCTGTGCATCAGAGGCATAGGCAGAAATTTTTTCAGGGGGGGGGGGGGTCGTCTTCTTGATTTGAAGTGGGAGCCGGGCAGGCAGATGTGTTCAGTTGTCATTTTGGGCTCTGTATGCCATAGCAAAAAAAAATTTTGAGGGGGGGGGGGGGAGGCGAGGGATGCCCGGTGTGCCCCCCTGGCTACGCCACTGCTGTGCATGCCATCTCTTTGGATTGTACTTGCATACTGGCATTTCGAATTGTTTGTGTCTTGCTTTGTGATGA